>NW_017619577.1:10000-14908 GCF_001879475.1 Ipomoea nil
TACTGACGGTATATTGCAGATTCACGGTTGTTTTTTTGCCCAACTTGTTCCACGGCCGTTTTTTTGCATGTCCGTCTCGGTCAGATCCGGACGTGTCGTCGAACGAGTGCTGTGGAGGAAGCCCTCGAGGAATGAAAGGCCTCGAGCAATACAATATTTCTATCCTCTTGCGAGGTCGGTCAACCCCCACGCCCGACGACACGTACGCTGCACTGCGCTACGCTGGGCGGGTTCATTGCGAACGCCCGCCCTCCGCCCCTACGGCGCACCGTAATTCGTTAACGAACAGCTTACTAGACGATTGGACACGTGCCTCGGCAACTCACAACCTACTGACGGTATATTGCAGATTCACGTTTGCTCGATTGACCGAATTCACGTGCCAATGATGTTTTTTTGCATGTCCGTCTCCGTCCGGTGCGCCGCCCCGCCTTGCGACTCCGATGGGTCTATGCCGGTCCCCAATAATACGTACGAGCGGCGGGAACACTCGTACGAGGCCTACGGGACGAGGGGGGCCCGTCCCAACACGTTCCGAAAAAAGTCGACCGGCACCTCAACTACCATACCCCCCCTATAGTAGTTAAAAAAAAAAAAACCCCAGTGACAGCAGTAGACACGGTTTGTCCCGTAAATCACACGGTCATTTCGGGTGGTTCCGTGCATTTTTTTTCAAATGTTATTGCATGGTCCTTTAGTTTAGAGCATTTTAACAATGCTTGGTAAATTTCAAAGCGTTTGGATGATTATTTCATTGAAAACGACGATGTCCAAATTTATGCCCAGCTGTCCGCAAAGTTCCTTGTCTGACTTAGCCAAGTACTTGGGATTGTTGGGAATGTGAGAGGAATATATGGCATATCGTTTGCCTCACTAATTAAATAGTACAATAAGCTCTAAAACAAATGTATATGCCATTTTGGCACGAGAACGACGTAAAACGACATAGGCCAAGGCATAACACAGAACCGTCGTAAAAGTACTGGGGTGGCAGGCGGGTAAACCTCTGTTGCGTGATATTTTCCGCATCCGTCCGCAACTGTGCGCAATTTGGGCGCCCTCGTTCCGCATAAGTCCGCAACCTCGGCACCCTCGTTCCGCATAAGTCCGCAACCTCGGCACCCCCGTTCCGCATAAGTCCGCAACTTGGGCACCCTCGTACCGCAACTTTCCGCAACCTCGGCACCCTCGTACCGCAACTTTCCGCAACCTCGGCACCCTCGTACCGCAACTTTCCGCAACCTCAGCACACCCGTACCGCAACTTTCCGCAACCTCGGCACACCCGTTCCGCATAAGTCCGCAACCTCGGCACCCCCGTACCGCAATTTTCCGCAACTTGGGCACTCTCGTACCGCATAAGTCCGCAACTTGGGCACCCTCGTACCGCAACTTTCCGCAACCTCGGCACCCCCGTACCGCAATTTTCCGCAACCTCGGCCCACCCGTACCGCAACTTTCCGCAACCTCGGCCCACCCGTACCGCAACTTTCCGCAACCTCGGCACCCCCGTACCGCAATTTTCCGCAACGTCGGCCCACCCGTACCGCAATTTTCCGCAACGTCGGCCCACCCGTACCGCAACTTTCCGCAACCTCGGCACCCCCGTACCGCAACTTTCCGCAACCTCGGCACCCCCGTACCGCAACTTTCCGCAACCTCGGCACACCCGTACCGCAACTTTCCGCAACCTCGGCACACCCGTACCGCAACTTTCCGCAACCTCGGCACACCCGTACCGCAACTTTCCGCAACCTCGGCACCCTCGTACCGCATAAGTCCGCAACCTCGGCACCCTCGTACCGCATAAGTCCGCAACCTCGGCACCCTCGTACCGCATAAGTCCGCAACCTCGGCACCCTCGTACCGCATAAGTCCGCAACCTCGGCACCCTCGTACCGCATAAGTCCGCAACCTCGGCACCCTCGTTACCGCATAACGTTCCGCAACTTGGGCACCCTCGTACCGCAACTTTCCGCAACTTGGGCACTCTCGTACCGCAACTTTCCGCAACTTGGGCACTCTCGTACCGCAACTTTCCGCAACTTGGGCACCCTCGTACCGCAACTTTCCGCAACTTGGGCACCCTCGTACCGCAACTTTCCGCAACTTGGGCACTCTCGTACCGCAACTTTCCGCAACTTGGGCACCCTCGTACCGCAACTTTCCGCAACTTGGGCACCCTCGTACCGCAACTTTCCGCAACTTGGGCACCCTCGTACCGCATAATTCCGCAACCTCGGCACCCTCGTTCCGCATAAGTCCGCAACCTCGGCACCCTCGTACCGCATAATTCCGCAACCTCGGCACCCTCGTACCGCATGAGTCCGCAACTTAGGCACCAACGTTGCGCATGAGTCCGCAACTTAGGCACCAACGTTGCGCATGAGTCCGCAACTTAGGCACCAACGTTGCGCATGAGTCCGCAACTTAGGCACCCTCGTTCCGCATGAGTCCGCAACTTAGGCACCCTCGTACCCCATAAGTCCGCAACTTGGGCACACTCGTTCCGCATGAGCCCGCAACGTAGGCACACTCGTTCCGCACAAGTCCGGCACTTAGGCACACTCGTTCCGCATGAGTCCGCAACTTAGGCACGCTCGTTCCGCATAAGTCCGCAACGTAGGCACACTCGTTCCGCATATGCCCGCAACGTAGGCACACTCGTTCCGCATATGCCCGCAACGTAGGCACACTCGTTCCGCATATGCCCGCAACGTAGGCACACTCGTTCCGCATAAGTCCGCAACCTCGGCACCCTCGTACCGCATAAGTCCGCAACCTCGGCACCCTCGTACCGCATAATTCCGCAACCTCGGCACCCTCGTACCGCATGAGTCCGCAACTTAGGCACCAACGTTGCGCATAAGCCCGCAACTTAGGCACCCTCGTTCCGCATAAGTCCGCAACTTAGGCACCCTCGTACCCCATAAGTCCGCAACTTGGGCACACTCGTTCCGCATGAGCCCGCAACGTAGGCACACTCGTTCCGCACAAGTCCGGCACTTAGGCACACTCGTTCCGCATGAGTCCGCAACTTAGGCACGCTCGTACCCCATAAGTCCGCAACTTGGGCACACTCGTTCCGCATGAGCCCGCAACGTAGGCACACTCGTTCCGCACAAGTCCGGCACTTAGGCACACTCGTTCCGCATGAGTCCGCAACTTAGGCACACTCGTTCCGCATATGCCCGCAACGTAGGCACACTCGTTCCGCATGAGTCCGCAACGTAGGCACGCTACTTCGGCACACTCGTTCCGCACAAGTCCGCAACTTCGGCACACTCGTTCCGCAACTGTCCGCTACTTAGGCACACTCGTTCCGCAACTGTCCGCAACTTAGGCGCACTCGTTCCGCATGAGTCCGCAACTTAGGCACACTCGTTCCGCATATGCCCGCAACGTAGGCACACTCGTTCCGCATATGCCCGCAACGTAGGCACGCTCGTTCCGCACAAGTCCGCAACTTAGGCACGCTCGTTCCGCACAAGTCCGCAACTTAGGCACGCTCGTTCCGCACAAGTCCGATACTTAGGCACACTCGTTCCGCACAAGTCCGCTACTTAGGCACACTCGTTCCGCATGAGTCCGCAACTTAGGCACACTCGTTCCGCATGAGTCCGCAACTTAGGCACACTCGTTCCGCATATGCCCGCAACGTAGGCACACTCGTTCCGCACAAGTCCGGCACTTAGGCACGCTCGTTCCGCACAAGTCCGGCACTTAGGCACACTCGTTCCGCATGAGTCCGCAACTTAGGCACGCTCGTTCCGCATATGCCCGCAACGTAGGCACACTCGTTCCGCATAAGTCCGCAACGTAGGCACACTCGTTCCGCACAAAGTCCGCAAAGCCCGCAACGTAGGCACCATCGTTCCGCATGAGTCCGCAACTTAGGCACCATCCGTTCCGCAACAGTCCGCACTTAGGCACCATCGTTCCGCATGAGTCCGCAACTTAGGCACTAACGTTGCGCATAAGTCAGCAACTTAGGCACACTCGTTCCCCATAAGCCCGCAACGTAGGCACCATCGTTCCGCACAAGTCCGCAACTTAGGCACGCTCGTTCCGCACAAGTCCGCAACTTAGGCACGCTCGTTCCGCACAAGTCCGCTACTTAGGCACACTCGTTCCGCATAAGTCCGCAACGTAGGCACACTCGTTCCGCACAAGTCCGCAACTTAGGCACACTCGTTCCGCATAAGTCCGCAACTTAGGCACACTCGTTCCGCATATGCCCGCAACGTAGGCACCATCGTTCCGCATAAGTCCGCAACGTAGGCACACTCGTTCCGCACAAGTCCGCAAAGCCCGCAACGTAGGCACCATCGTTCCGCATGAGTCCGCAACTTAGGCACCACCCGTTCCGCAACAGTCCGCACTTAGGCACCATCGTTCCGCATAAGTCCGCAACTTGGGCACACTCGTTCCGCATGAGTCCGCAATGTAGGCACCATCCGTTCCGCAACAGTCCGCACTTAGGCACCATCGTTCCGCATGAGTCCGCAACTTAGGCACTAACGTTGCGCATAAGTCAGCAACTTATGCACCGCCGTCCGCACTTAGCCACTTAGTACGGAACTCTGTCCGCACTTAGGTACCAGCGTGCCACATCCGTCCGCAACGTAGGCACCAACGAAGTTCGAGTGAAACGTGGCTAAGTCCTTGGCCACTAAACACTTGTACACAGAACTTGAAACTTGTGAATACTTTGACACTTAGCCATTTTTCAAGCCTTTGTTCTTTGATTGAGCGCTTAACCACTTAGACATCCTAACCATTCTTGGAATTGTAACCTCTCGCGTAATAGTGTGGATTGAATTGGATTTCATAGGGAGTGATGAAAGGCGGGTTGGATAGGGGGTGGAGGGACGAATCGGAGCGACAAAGGGCTGAATCTCAGAGGATC
>NW_017619578.1:0-114027 GCF_001879475.1 Ipomoea nil
TCCTATGTATTCAAGCCCTTTTAGTGCACAAGGGCATGGACTTGTCAGGACAAGAATCGGGCCTTTTTGAGGGCCTTTCCCGAGGGAATTGACTCTTCCTAGTCATTTTCCGCGGCCCCAACGGGTCCTTGACGGTCCTTGGCAGGAGCTTGGCAGCGGACAACGCCCACCTCGCGCCCACTGGTACAATGTGCTGATTTCTTAACCCCTCATTTTATTGATTTTTGGCGCACTTGTGTGCCTCGATTTGATGAAAATGAGTCTTGGGTAAGGAACCATGGGCCACCCAAACATAGTGTCCTACGCACGAGGCACCATCGGAAAATCCCAATCAATTGCATTGCACGAGTAATTGAAGTTGGATTCTACGATACAACCGACTAGGGATGTTTGGCGTAAAGGATTGCGCAAACCAAGGAGGCGAGTTGGGAACTCGTGCCAAGAACCCACGAAGACCTTAAAAGTCAAAATGCTAAGGATGGACCGGGAGTCCTCCAAACCATGGATATCGTTCAAGCAAATCAGAGGACTCCTTACAAGTTGTATAGGAACCAAGAACTACGTAGTCCATGGTGCTAAGCAAAAAGGTAAAGAGCACATTTGTGCCAAGACCTCAAGAGTCATTAAGGACCCACAAGGAAATGAGATGACTCGTAAAGACACCGAGTCATCCCACAACGAGATTAGGTAACCTACTGCGCTTCAAGAAGGAAAAGAGCATGCAAGGACACCTTCATCATTAAAAGTTACACAAAAAGGGCATCACAAGCCGAACCTCGGGAAAGACATGAAGTCTTACTAAGAATTTCATCCACTAACGAGGAGATGAAATTCAATAAGGAGAGAAATTCAACCCAAAGTCTAGCGACTCCCAAGAGACTTTGGGAAGAATTTGGGAAGTGCGCCTAAAAGATTGGCTTGGTCGACCCAACTTGGCCAAGACCTTGGACGCATTAAAGAGGTAAGTGTTAAATCACCACAGGAAACTCCCTCAAGATAGAAGAGATGGATGAATCTTAGCCTGGGAAGCAAGGTCTAACAAGGATCTTAAAGTCAAGCAAGCGCCAACACCGAGGAAGGAGGATCAACGGCTCGTCGACGCATCGTGATCAAAACATCAAACCAGATTATTCACTTGAGATCAAGAACCCTTAACCCATCCTAGCCGAATTCCTTTCCCTTCCTCGGAAAATCGGCCCCGTCCTTATTTCAAAACCCTTTCTACCCTTCAAACCCCATTCTTGATTCCATGTTTTAACGACGCCGCACAAGGAGACAACCACACAACCTAAGTTGCGACCTCGAAAACCTCGATCCTAATTATTGAATTCAATTTGTCCTCAAGTTGAAACCCACTCTCTTAGTCTTGTAAACCTAATCGTTCCCAAAAACCCAACACACATAGACATACAATTATACAGTTACCCCGAAGAATACCTTCTCTATAGGACCACCGTTCTACTCTTGACTCGTTAACCCTACAATGATTTCTAAGCTTCGGGGATGAAGCTTCTCGTAAGGGGGGAGAGTGTAACACCCCGTGTTACGGCCTTCAATCCTGGATTAATTATTTAATTAATCCCGCTAATAATAATTAAATATGATTTAATTATGTTAGGTTTCCCTTTAATTAATTAATAGGGTCCACCATGAACCGTGGACCCTTGCCTAAATTAGAGGCTTAAGCCTATTAGGAATAAAGAAAGTAAACCTTTTACTATTCAGATCCTAATTAGGAATCCTAGACCTAGTTATCTATTAGGAATAAAGGAAGTAGGCCTTTTACTATCCAGATTATGATTAGGATCCGCTTTAATTAATATGGTCCAATGTGGACCATGGACCCTTATCCCTAAAACAAGTCCCTAGTCCTATAAGGAATAGAATTAGTAAACTCATACCATTCAGGCCCTAATTAGGAGTCTTAAATATATAAATAGGGAACTTAGGAGGCACCTAGAATTCCCACCACAATAATCTCTCACCATCCAAAGAGTTCCAAGAATTCCCCTAGGAGAAATCAAGAAAGCAAGAAAGCTTAAAGAGAGATCCTTCATAGCCAAGGAATTAATTAAGGCTAAGAGGTAACCCATGTCTCAACAAAACCTATTTTCATAGTTATGATTCCCCCTTAGGGTTTCCCCCATATTATTGTGAATGGCGAGATCTATTGATTATTATTGATGCTTGACGTGATGATCCCATGAGGGATCTTGATAATCTTGATATTGGGAGATTCTTGATAATTATGGTGTTCTTGATGATTATAAGGAATTCTTGATGATTATGTGTTGTTCTTGATAATTGTGTGATGTTCTTGATGCTTATGTGTTATCCTTACCGAATCTTGCAATTAGAAGGCGAATTGTATTCTTGTTGACATAAAAGTGATTAGAACCCTAGGTTGTATCGTATGTTATGATTCTTGGATTGTGGGGTGGGGAAATCGCATGTTTGGGATTATATCTAGAAAAGCATGATAGGTTATGTGTCGTTCGTTTCTCGTATTTGATCCGTTAATTGTCTACGTGTTGTCGTTAATTGCGTTGTAAGGTGTCTAAGCATGGTTTCGGGTTCCACAATGGTTCCCGGGGCGCAAAAGTGATGAAAAGAGTCAGTGGGGGGTAGGGGACCTGCCACCTACCCACGGCCGTGAAACACCGCCCGGCAGCGGGTAGCTGGCGGGCGGGAAGCTGCCCGCCGGCGACCCGCTGCCCGGAACAGTACATTCCGGCGGGCAGCCGGCGGGTGGCCCCCCACCCACCGGCTACCCGCTGGAAATTATCCCCCTCGGGATCTCGGCTTCCCCGTTTGATGTTTCCCCGTCCCCCGTGGTGTCCCAACGGACTCCGTTAATCGTGCCTATGTCTAGTTTGATATTTCGGGTACCGTTCGTAGGTTTATGAGTCTATTATATTGCATGCTAGTTGAATTGGTATCCCGTTGACCTAGGTGGAAGAAGCATGAACCCCTTAGGACTATTCTTAGTATGTGATGGATCACGCATAGGTTTTGTTATACGTTTTCTCCCCCTTCCCAATGTGTTAATGTGGGTTGCATGTACTTGCTATGTGTTATGTGTGCATGTAACCCCGAGTTGGTTAAGATCAATCGGGCTATACGGGCAGTCGGGTGGGCTGAGAACCATACCGGCTGTTAACCAGGCTGGTAGAGACCGGTCAGGTATATAAATATTATATAGGACTAAGTTCCACTATACGGGCAGTCGGATGGGCTGAGAACCATACCGGCTGTTAACCAGGCTGGTAGAGACCGGTCAGGTATATAAATATTATATAGGACAAAGGTCCACTATACGGGTAGTTGAATGGGCTGAGAACCATCCCAACTGTTAACCAGGCTGGTAAAGACCGGTCAGGTATATAAATATTATGTAGGACAAAGGTCCATCAGTCGGTTGCGATCGGCTCCTCCGTAATGTGAGACGGGGCAAGGTGCTGCGGGGCCGTGTCAGAGCTATATGCGCTGACCCTCATGTATGGGCATGCGATTGGTCCTGTGGCGCCAACAAAGTTTGCTATGTGATGAGATATGGAGGAGTTGTGTTTATGAGTATATTGGGGGATGTGACTATGGGGTTTATGCTGGGGAGTGTTTATGTTGGGTTGTGATTATTAATTGTGCTTATCTTTATCTGTCTTGCCTGTTGTGGATCATATACGCTGGTTATAACTGTTGCTTGTGTCTAGCCTTATCTGTCGAGTCATTCCCGATTTTAAAAGCTAGAGTCTCGTAGGATATATCTTCATGCTTCGAAATGACTTTTCGTATATCTATATATATATATATATATATATATATATCTATATGTAATGTATTTCAACACGTTGGAGTGGGTTACCAGCATCTCTCACTGAACAGATATATTTGGCTTTCAGGCACAGAAGATTAAGTCACTGGAGTGCGCTAGAGCTTGGATTATAGAAATAGTTAGTTTCCCTTTCGGCCTGCGTGCCATGTTTATATCTTTGTGACACTAGTTAGTTAGCCTGTGCACCTGAGTTCTCTAGCTCAGGTGTGGCATAGCACCCCGTACACTCGTACTCTGTTTGGGACTTAATGAGATTTCACCCTTAATTTATAAGTTTTAAATATACTGAAAATCTGGGGTGTTACAGAAACTATGCAAGATTTGAGAGACAAAGGAAACCAAAGAAGGAAGTATGGTAGAAAGATATGCAAGACCAATATCAAAAGATAGAGACAAATGTAATATAAAAGGGGTTTACGTGTACCACAACCAATTTAGAATCTATCAAGAACTTCTTCCAATCTCATACATTTCCCCTTCCTTGTCCCTCCAAAATTCTCCTACCAGCCAAATTCTTTCCCCAACCTTATTCTTCTTCTCTATTGCTTTCTCTTTTTTTGCTTTTTTTTTTTTCAACTTTCTTGATTTTTTTTTTTTGATAAGTAACCTCCAAATAACTACTGTAAATATCAACAAAAATTTCAGAACAAGAGGATCCACACAACCCCTTCAAAACAGAATCAAGAATTTCAAGAATCACCCAGAAAAACAGAAACACTGCCCTTACTTCGAAGATCAATATCTCAATGACCATAAGGAATTAACAAGTTTATAATATATCAATAGAACGCCCCAGAAGAGATCTACAACATATCAAAATTTCAGATAAAAATAACCAGTGAATCTCTAGATATAGGTCATTCTTTGAAACTGGTCATAGAACGCGGAAATCTGGACAGGGTGTGATAGCGACGTGATTACGCCTAAATGTGCTTTGGATATAGGTAAGGGTGAGATTGGATTGTTTTCTTGACTGAAATTTTGGTAATATGGTGCTTAGGAGGTGTGAGTTATCGTTGATATTGGATAGGAAAAAGGGAAAACTCTTTCGGGATAGATTTTCAAGAAATTAAAGAACATGTATCATGATTCAAGAAAATAATCAAGAATGCAAAGGAAATTTTTTTTAGGGTTTTTTAATGAATAAGACACGAAAAAAAAGTAGTATGTAGGATAAGAATGAGATAAACCTAGGCTCTGAATACCAAATTGATATGAACCTAGTCCAAGATTCAAATAAGATGGAGTATTGCCCCTAGATTGCTCTCAATATAAAGATAAAGATGGATCGAAATACCTTAAACCTCACGAGAAACCCTTTGTGTCGAATCCTCAAAGACTTGGAAGAATCCCATTGTAGCTTCAAGTACCTCGATGTTGCAATCTTCAATCAACTAGAGTCGGATCTAGTTTCCTTCGATTCAAAAACGAGTCCACGAACCTAAATCTAAGGTTGAAGAAAGAAAGATTGATTCGAGTCTAGGAATCAATTTGCTAGTCGAGTCCACGACTAGCCACTAATTGAGTCCACAATGGGAAAAAGAGTCCTAAACCTAATCTAGAAAGCAAGTAAATATAGTCCTATTTAGAAAGGGATTTAAGGAATCCTTTTCTAAATACAAAAAGAGTCCTAAACCTAATCTAGAAAGCAAGTAAATATAGTCCTATTTAGAAAGGGATTTAAGGAATCCTTTCTAAATACAAACTAGTGTTTTCTAATTAATGCCAAACAATTTAAAATAATGATGACCAAAAATAATAATGTGATTTGGGCCTAATTTAATCTCCAAAATCAGCACTTAAACAATTATAAAAAGGCCTTGAGTTCTTCTTCATCTTTTGCAAATGGGCTTGACTTGGATTTCCACAATTTTTGAACATCACCAATGAAGAGTTGCCTTAATTGATTGGACTTGGGCCTTGTGATTGGCCCAAATGGTGCTCTTGATGGATCTTCATTATGTTAGGCCGCATCACACATAACAAAGATATGACTTGAACCTATGAATAGCTCATACAATAGCATTTAAGAACCCTAAATACATGATCTAAAAATGCGTTATCACAAGATCATGTATCAATCGGTCAAACACATCAAGAATATCACATAGAAGCCAATAATCATTCTTATCAAGTGAAAAATAGGTTTTGTGTAGCATGGGTTAACTCTTGTAGACCAAGAACATCTTCTTGAACCTCAAAGCAAGACCAAACCACCTCTAGATCAACCTAGCACTTCACCCACTAATAAGAACCTAGTCCAAGGTTCAAATAAAGATGGAATATTGTCCCAAGAATGCTCTCAAAAGTAAATATAGACATGGATCAAAATACCTTAAACCTCACGAGAAACCCTTTGTCTCGAATCCTCAAAGACTTGGAAGAATCCCATTGTAGCTTCAAGTACCTCGATGGTGCAACCTTCAATCAACTAGAGTCGGATCTAGTTTGTTTCGATTCAAGAACGAGTCCACGAACCTAAATCTAAGGTTGAAGAAAGGAAGATTGATTCGAGTCCACGAACCAATTTGCTAGTCGAGTCCACGACTAGCCACTAATTGAGTCCACAATTAGCCATAAGGTTTCTTACACAAGTGTAAAGAAAAACTTAAGAATATTATTGAATTAAAGCCTCCCCGAAACTGATATGGATGGGCCCTATTTATAGGTATAGGGGAAGCATTATAATTCTAAATACAATGGGAGAAAGAGTCCTAAACCTAATCTAGAAAACAAGTAAATAGAGTTTTATCTAGAAAAGGATTTAAGGAATCCTTTCTAAATACAACTAGTGTTTTCTCTTTTATGCCAAACAATTTAAATTAATGATGACCAAAAATAATAGGGCTGATTTGGGCCTAATTTAATCACCAAAATCAGCACTTAAACAATTATAAAAAGCCTTGAATTCTTCTTCATCTTTTGCAAATGGGCTTGACTTGGATTTCCACCATAATACATTTAAATCATTACTTGATATTTCCATGAATTTTCTGTTTGATTTTACCTTAAGCTCTAGGAGGAAAGATTTTGTGCTTATGGACAATTCAAACAAGATGCATAAATTTAATATGTCTCATTTTGTTGAATTATTACCATCCAGAATGTTTAAATTCCCTGATGTGTCATTAGACTTAATTGCCTTACTTGTTGATTGTAGGATAATGATTGGAGCGACTCATGTCAAGCATCCCAAGAAAAAGTTCCATGAGCGTGATAAAACAGAAAGTGAGCTTGCTACTTTGTCTTTCACTGAAGATTTGGATTCGAGGACGAATCCTTTTCAAGAATGGGAGAATAATAGGAACCAGTACACATGGAATCCAGAAAGGGTAAATAGTGGGCTTATCACAAGGCCCATAACGACGACCTTAAAACATCATTGGTGGAAGAAACAACAAAGACCAATAATAAGTCCATTCGATAGAGGAAAATATTATAGTGGCCAATTTCAAGTGATATCATGGATCGAAGACAATGCTTACAAGATTCGAGGTCGAATCATTTTCAAGAAGGGGAGGATGATGCGGCCCAACATATGAAGATCCATTAAGAGTACTAATTGGGCCAATCACAAGCCCCAAGTCCAAACAATTAAGGCAACTCTTCATTGGTGATGTTCAAAGATGGTGGAAATCCAAGTCAAGCCCATTTGCAAAATATGAAGAATAACTCAAGGCTTTTTTTATAATTGTTTAAGTGCTGATTTTGGTGATTAAATTAGGCCCAAATCAGCCCTATTATTTCTGGTCATCATTAATTTAAATTGTTTGGCATAAAAGAGAAAACACTAGTTGTATTT
The DNA here is from genome assembly GCF_001879475.1 of Ipomoea nil. Lineage (NCBI taxonomy): Eukaryota > Viridiplantae > Streptophyta > Magnoliopsida > Solanales > Convolvulaceae > Ipomoea > Ipomoea nil. The sequence goes on from NW_017619578.1 coordinate 7,635, forward strand.
AGAAAGGATTCCTTAAATCCTTTTCTAAATAAAACTCTATTTACTTGTTTTCTAGATTAGGTTTAGGTCTCTTTTCCCATTGTATTTAGATTACAATGCTGCCCTATACCTATAAATAGGGCACATCCATATCAGTTTTAGACAGGCTTGAATTCAATAAAATTCTTAAGTTTTTCTTTACACTTGTGTAAGAAACCTTATGGCTAATTGTGGACTCAATTAGTGGCTAGTCGTGGACTCGACTAGCAAATTGATTCGTGGACTCGAATCAATCTTACTTTCTTCAACCTTAGATTTAGGTTCGTGGACTCGTTTTTGAATCGAAGGAAACTAGATCCGACTCTAGTTGATTGAAGATTGCATCATCGAGGTACTTGAAGCTACAATGGGATTCTTCCAAGTCTTTAAGGATTCGAGACAAAGGGTTTCTCATGAGGTTTAAGGTATTTCGATCCATCTCTATCTTTGTATTGAGAGTAATCTTGGGACAATATTCCATTTTATTTGAACCTTGGACTAGGTTCATATCACTGACCAACCAAAGGCCACCCCTGGGGAACAACGACGCTAACACCAGAAGCTTTCCTTATCCAAAGTGCAACAAGAACCATAGAGGCAAAGATTGCATGGGTAATCCCTTGCGGTGCTTCAACTGCGGAGAAGAAGGACACAAGGCCTTCTATTGAGCCCAACCCCAGAAACCACGCACTACCACCATGGGACAACATGGGGGCACCTCTCATCAAGGAAACTACGGCGCTCCTGGGAAAATATTCGTCATGAGCCGCACTCAAGCCGACCTCGGGAACGAGAACAATCTCGAGGAAGGAAACCCAACCCCAGAAGACGAGGACCACGCAGACCCCGTGGGAGAAATCCAAGAAAACGAATTCTGTCTAGGATAAGTCGGCAAATCCCTTGTAATCACATTCGTAGTGGAACTACTTACTTAGCTTAATTACTTGGAAATATTATAAATAAAAGATTAGTTCAAAATTCGGTCCTATTTGCGGGGGGGATAGAACTAAAACTATACAAACTAACCAAACCTCACCACTAAAAGCCGAAATAAGGAAAAGACAAGGGCCCCATCATCAAACAGCCTAGTGTTACCAATGAGAATTAAACTCGTGACCTCCCACTTACAAGACCAAGGTCTTGACCACTAGGCTAGGGGTGTTTCTCGAAGCCACAAGGGAACACTTTCTTCTTAAAGCCCTACAAGTCCCTAAACCCACAAAAATCCCCAAATCAAAACCCTTCTTCTCCTTCTTCCACACCCTCTCTCTCTCTCTCTCCCTCTTCCCTTCCTTCCTCTTCCGCTCGTCCGACCGCCCCCACGAATCACCACCGCCAACCACCAAACCATGCGCAGCCGAACACCATCCGTCCGCCCACGCCACCGCGCCGCCGCCTAAGCCGACCGCCCCACCATCACCCACGCTACTCCCAGCTGCAACCCGTTGCCACCACTGCCCAACGTCGCCACCCCGCCATCGCTCCCTCGCCGCCCCGCGCCGGAACCCGCCTAGCCGCCGTCTCCCTCGCAAACACCGCGCCACCGGGAATCTTGCTGGAAAACGTGCCGCCGCCGACTCACCGGAAAATCCACCGGAAAGTTCGCCGGATAATTTTCCACCAAGAGAAGCTCCACAATGCCGAAAAAGCCCCTCGGAACCCGCACCCCGGAGTGGAGCAACGCCGATTACACCGTGATCGGAGGTAAAGCCCTTGAACCCGACCAATTTTCTCCGGAATTGGTTGATATGCTTAGACACCAAGGGCTCTTAGATACATATCTCACCATCAAGGGGGATACGTACCCCGAATTGGTGAAAGAATTCTATCAACATCTTGTAGCCACCAAACGGGGCGATAAGCTAGAAATCACCACCAAGGTCCGCGGCAAGGAAATCATACTTTCCGAAGGCCGTTTGGCCAAACTTTTGAAATTGACCACCACGGGTGTGTCAAGCTATGACCGAAAGGGGTGGATCGATACCCAAAACACGGGGTACAAGGACTATCTCGGGTACCTACTCGGGAGAGAAGACGGATTCACCGCGGCCACACGACCAAATAGGAAGTGGCTATCGGCGGAACAAAAGATATTGGTTATGATTGTAACTGATAGCCTCTTGCCCACGAACAATAAAAGCAAGGACGTGGGGAGTTTAGAGTGCACCTTTGTCTACTTCTTGAAATACAAAATCAAGTTCAACCTGCCGGCCCTCATGCTAAAACACATGGAGTTTTGCAAATCAAGCAACCGACTTAGCCTACCCTACGAGATGATCCTAAGTTGGATCATGGAGAAAAAGGGGGTGGACCTAAGCCACACCGAGGTTAAAACCGCAAACGGCATGATCTTTAACGCCCAGAATCTCCGCCGCAACGACATCTACTACACCGAAGGGGGACACTACCTCACCATCGAGGAAATTTGCCAAAAACCCGAGGCGGAACGAAGAGAATTGGTCGACCAATTAGACATCTCCAACAAGAAACTCAAGCGGGCAATGCAAGATTGTGGGATCCCGGGGGAAAATGAGGACCGGGAGGAGGACGACGAGCCCGGACCGCCGTTGCACCCACGATCAAGAGGGAATCCCAGGGAGCAAAACGAGAGCTCGATCAATGAGCGCATACTCGCACAACTCAACCGACAAAGCCAAATCATGGAGGAAGAGTTCTCATCCTTGATCCGTACGACACGCGCGCTAGATCAGAGGGTGGCAGCAATCGAGGCCACCTTGGGCACTCGCGGGGCATCCAGCTCAGGAGTAGGAGACCGAGGTAGACCTAAAACCCTTCTACCACAGCGCCACCAGAAATCCAGTCTACCCCAGCTAAGGCAAAACGTGAGGGCCACATTCCTAACCGGGAGGCCAAGATACGGGATGCCTAGGGGTGAAAGAGTGGATTAACACACCGGGCTTCGGGGACGAAGCCCCTCGTAAGGGGGGCAGAGTGTAACACCCCGTGTTACGATCCCTAAAATCAATTAAATCATTTAATCAATTGCCCAAAAGAAAGAATTAAATGACAATAATTAATTAGGAAAGGCCCACCATAGTCCACGGGCCCTTATCCCTAAACCCAATCCTTAATTCCAAAAGAAATAGAATTAGCAAGCCTATAATATTAGTTCCTAACTAGGACTCCTAAATATATAAATAGGGGGCTTGAGAGGCACTTAGAAACGCCCCACCACAATAAATGTTCCACCACCCCAAAGAGCTCCAAGAATCCCTAATAAGAACCAGTACACATGGAATCCAATAAGGGTCTATAGTGGGCTCATCACAAGGCCCATAACTACATCCTTAAAGAATCATTGGTGGAAGAAACAAGAAGGCCCAATAATAATTCCATTCGATAGAGGAAAGTATTATAGTGGCCCATTTCAAGTGATATCATGGATCGAAGACAATGCTTACAAGATTCGAGGTCGAATCATTTTCAAGAAGGTGAGGATGATGCGGCCCAACATAATGAAGATCCATCAAGAGTACCAATTGGGCCAATCACAAGGCCCAAGTCCAAACGATTAAGACAACTCTTCATTGATGATATTCAAAGATGGTGGAAATCCAAGTCAAGCCCATTTGCAAAAGATGAAGAAGATTTCAAGGCTTTTTATAATTGTTTAAGTGTTGATTTTGGTGATTAAATTAGGCCCAAATCAGCCCTATTATTTTTGGTCATCATTAATTTAAATTGTTTGGCATAAAAGAGAAAACACTAGTTGTATTTAGAAAGGATTCCTTAAATCCCTTTCTAAATAAAATTCTATTTACTTGTTTTCTAGATTAGGTTTAGGACTCTTTTTCCCATTGTATTTAGATTACAATGCTGCCCTATACCTATAAATAGGGCACATCCATATCAGTTTGAAACAGGGACTTTAATTCAATAAAATTCTTAAGTTTTTCTTTACACTTGTGTAAGAAACCTTATAGCTAATTGTGGACTCAATTAGTGACTAGTCGTGGACTCGACTAGCAAATTGATTTGTGGACTCGAATCAATCTTACTTTCTTCATCCTTAGATTTAGGTTCGTGGACTCGTTCTTGAATCGAAGGAAACTAGATCCGACTCTAGTTGATTGAAGATTGCATCATCGAGGTACTTGAAGCTACAATGGGATTCTTCCAAATCTTTGAGGATTCGAGACAAAGGGTTTCTCGTGAGGTTTAAGGTATTTCGATCCATCTCTATCTTTACATTGAGAGCAATTCTTGGGACAATACTCATCTTATTTGAATCTTGGACTAGATTCATATCAATCCCCTTAGAAGAAATCAAGAAAGCATGAAGGCTTAAAGAAAGACCCTTCATTGCCAAGGAATTAACTAAGGCTAAGAGGTAACCCATGTCTCAACAAAACCTATTTTCATAGTTATGATTTCCCCCGTAGGTTTTCCCCATATTATGGTGTATTGATGATTTGTGATGTTATTATTGATGATTGATGGGATAATTCCATGGGTGATCTTGACATCGGGAGATTCTTGATAACCATGGTGTTCTTAACGATTATGTGGAGTTCTTAATGATTATATGGTGTTACTGATAATTGTATGGCGTTCACATGATTGGGTGTTTATTAGGTCTAGAAAAGCATGATAGGTTATGTGCCGTTTGATTCTTGATTATGATCCGTTAAATTAGGTCTAGAAAAGCATGATAGGTTATGTGCCGTTTGATTCTTGATTATGATCCGTTAAATTGTCTACGTGTGTTATCAATTGCGTTTAAAAGTGTCTAAGCACGGTCTCGGGTTCCACGAAGGTTCCCGGGGCGTTTTTGGTGTTAATGAGTCAGTGGGGGGTAGGTGGGGGTAGGGGACCCGCCACCTACCCGCGGTAAAAAAGGGGCAGTTCCGGCAGCGGGCGGGCAGCTGCCCGCCGGCGACCCGCTGCCCGGAACAGTGTTTACCGGCGGACAGCCGGCGGGTGGCCCCCCACCCACCGGCTACCCGCTGGAAATTCCCACACTTGGGACCCCGACTTCCCCGTTTGATGTTTCCCCGACCCCCGCGGTGTCCCAACGGACTCCGTCTATCGTGCCTATGTCTAGTTGATGTTTCGGGTACCGTTCGTAGGTTGTATGAGTCTTATATATTGCATGCTAGTTGAATTGATATCCCGCTGACCTAGGTGAAAGGAGTATGAACCCCTTAGGACCATTCTTAGTATGTGAAGGATCACGCATAGGTTTTGTTATACGATTTCTCCCCCTTCCCAATGTGTTAATGTGGGTTGCATGTGCTTGCTATGTGTTATTTGTGCATGTTACCCCGATTTGGTTGAGATCAATCGGGCTATACGGGCAGTCGGGTGGGCTGAGAACCATACCGGCTGTTAACCAGGCTGGTAGAGACCGGTCAGGTATATAAATATTATATAGGACTAAGTTCCACTATACGGGCAGTCGGATGGGCTGAGAACCATACCGGCTGTTAACCAGGCTGGTAAAGACCGGTCAGGTATATAAATATTATATAGGACAAAGGTCCACTATACGGGCAGTTGAATGGGTTGAGAACCATCCCAATTGTTAACCAGGCTGGTAAAGACCGGTCAGGTATATAAATATTATATAGAACTGCGGTTCATTAGTCGGTTGCGATCGACTCCTCCGTAATGTGAGACGGGGCAGGGTGCTGCGGGGCCGTGTCAGAGCTATATGCGCTGACCCTCATGTACGGGCATGCGATTGGTCCTGTGGCGCCAACAAAGTGTGCTATGTGAGGAGATATGGATGAGTTGTGTTTATGAGTATATTGGGGGATGTGACTATGGGATTTATGCTAGGGATTGTTTATGTTGGGTTATGATTATTAATTGTGCTCAGCTTTATCTGTCTTGCCTGTTGTGGATTGTATACGCTTGTTATAACTGTTGCTTGTGTCTAGCCTTATATGTCGAGTCATTCCCGGTTTTAAAAGCTAGAGTCTCGTAGGATATATCTTCATGCTTCAAAATGGTTTTCGTATATCTATATATATCTCTATATGTATTGTATTTCAACGCGTTGGAGTGGGTTACCAGCATCTCTCGCTGAACAGATATATTTGGCATTCAGGCACAGACAAGTAGATCACTGGAGCGCGCTAGAAGCTTGGACGTAGCTTAGATAGTTTTTCCCTTTCGGCCTGCGTGCCATGATTTAGTACTGATACTATTTGAGGATATTAGTCAGTTAGCCTGTGCACCTGAGTTCTCTAGCTCAGGTGTGGCATAGCACCCCATACTCTGGTACTATGTTTTGGGATTCAACGAGATTTCACCTTTATTTTATAAGTTTTAAATATCCTGAAAATCTGGGGTGTTACAGTTACTCCTGTTACTACTCCTCCATCCTCTGAAGCTGACACTACTATTGAGGATTCTGCACATCCTAGAGATGTGCAGTTGTCTCTACGGTTGAAGGCTTGAGTGTCTGAGCTAGAGACTGTGAAGTATCACAAATCAGCTCACTGCAACCCGCACTGAACTTGCAACTGTTCTGCTTCGTTTGAGCTTGACTGAGTCTGCTGTTGCTGATAATGTGAAGTCTGAAAGTGACGTTCCCTCAAATGTTTAACGTGTCCTTTGTTTATCTTGGGCAAAAAGGGGGAGTGCCTAAACCCAGGGGGAGTTTTTGTGATTGTGATGGTGTTCTATAGTATCTTTTTGTGGTGGCTTTATGTTTTGTGAAGGATTGACCTGTACCTTGTAATTATCCAGCACGGCTTGTGTGCTGATGTCTTTATGGGTTATATTTCATATAGCATTTCCTTTATGTGACAGTTATTTATTCTCCTATATCTTTAGCTAAATTATTTGATCCTTAGTCGAGTTATTTTGCCAAATAATAGACAAAGGGAGAGTTTGTTAGTGTTTTATTTTTGTCAAAACCCCAACATATAATTGACAATATTATTATGACAAATTAAGATATGGTCGAGCTTGGTGTCTGTTTGTTCTTTTAGAAGACTGATCGATCAGTACAATCAACAGACGCTCTGCCTCTGAAGATCTGATAAAGGAAGATGTTTCCAAAATGCTGAACGCGGTTTGTGAAGACAGTTTTGGAAATAATATCAGCGGATCAGCGTGGAAGGTATGGACCGAATCTTAAAGATTTCATTCTTCACAAAACGTCCTACCATCTACAATCAAAGATATTTTTGGAGAGTGTTCTTACCAAGGAAGTATAAATAGCCTCATTCGATCAAGAATTAGGGTAACGTTGAATGAAGCGAAAAACACTCAATGCTAAACAGAAACACATATCCTAGACTTGTGGGCACAACGTGGGACTGCATCGTTGAAGCAGACTGCATCAGAGTTAACTCCCCAATTGAAGGGATTTCATTGGACTTCTGTATGCGTGGCTCTCCGACTTCAACAATCCACTAAACCTTTGTAGATTAGGTGTAACACCCCAGATTTTCGAAACATTTAAAACTTATATAATAAAGGTAAATTCTCATTAAATCCCAAACAGAGCAGTACTAAACATAAGAATACATGGTGTTATGCCACATCTGAGCTAGAGAACTTAGATGCACAGGCTAAGCTATCTAATTATCCTTAAACAAAATCATTTCATCATTATGGCACGTAGGCCGAAGATGAAACTATCTATCTAAGCCCTGGGTCCGTGTAACACCCCGTGTTACGATCCCTAAAATCGATTAATCAATTACCCAAAAGAAAGAATTAAATCACAATAATTAATTAGGAAAGGCCCACCATAGTCCACGGGCCCTTATCCCTAAACCCAATCCTTAGTTCCAAAAGAAATAGAATTAGCAAGCGTATGATATTAGTCCCTAACAAGGACTCCTAAATATATATATATAGGGGACTTAAGAGGCACCTAGGAACCCCCCCCCCCCCCCCCACCACAAGAATAACGCCCACCACCCCAAAGAGCTCCAAGAATCCCCATAGAAGAAATCAAGAAAGCAAGAAAGCTTAAAGAAAGACCCTTCATAGCCAAGGAATTAATTAAGGCTAAGAGGTAACCCATGTCTCAACAAAACCTATTTTCATAGCTATGATTTCCCCCATAGGATTTCCCCATATTATTGTGTATTGATGATCTGTGATGTTATTATTGATGACGGATGGGATAATTCCATGGGTGATCTTGATATCGGGAGATTCTTGATAATTATGGTGTTCTTAATGATTACGTGGAGTTCTTGATAATTATATGTTGTTCTTGATAATTGTATGGCGTTCTTGATACTTATGTGTTATTTGTACCGAATCTTGTAATTAGAAGACGAATCGTATTCTTGTGGGTATAAAAGTGATTAGAACCCTAGGTTGTATCGTATGGAATTATTCTTGGTATATTGGGTGGGAATTCGCATGATCGGGTGTTTATTATGTATTAGAAAAGCATGATAGGTTATGTGCCGATTGTTTCCTGATTTTGATCCGTTAATTGTCTACGTGTGTTATCAATTGCGTTTGAAAGTGTCCAAGCATGGTTTCGGGTTCCACAAAGGTTCCCGGGGCGTTTCTTGATGAAAAGAGTCAGTGGGGGGTAAGTGGGGGTAGGGGACCCGCCACCTACCCGCGGCCTCCTTGGGCAACGCCGGCAGCGGGCAGGCAGCTGCCCGCCGGGCACCCGCTGCCCGGTCTTGTTATCGCCGGCGGGTAGCCGGCGGGTGATCCCTCACCCACCGGCTACCCGCTGGTTCGCAGCCCAATTGGGGATTTTGGCTTCCCCGTTTGATGTTTCCCCGACCCCCGAGGTGTCCCAACGGACTCCTTCTATCGTGCCTATGTCTAGTTTGGTATTTCGGGTACCGTTCGTAGGTTGTATGAGTCTTATATATTGCATGCTAGTTGAATTGGTATCCTGCTGACCTAGGTGAAAGGAGTATGAACCCTTTAGGACTATTCTTAGCATGTGAAGGATCACACATAGGTTTTGTTATAAGTTTCCTCCCCTTCCCAATATGTTAATGTGGGTTGCATGTGCTTGCTACGTGTTATGTGTGCGTGTCACCCAGAATTGGTTGAGATCAATCGGGCTATACGGGCAGTCGGGTGGGCTGAGAACCATACCGGCTGTTAACCAGGCTGGTGGAGACCGGTCAGGTATATAAATATTATATAGGACTAAGTTCCACTATACGGGCAGTCGGGTGGGCTGAGAACCATACCGGCTATTAACCAGGCTGGTAGAGACCGGTCAGGTATATAAATTTTATATAGGACAAAGGTCCACTATACGGGCAGTTGAATGGGCTGAGAACCATCCCAACTGTTAACCAGGCTGGTAAAGACCGGTCATGTATATAAATATTATGTAAGACAAAGGTCCATCAGTCGGTTGCGATCGGCTCCTCCGTAATGTGAGACGGGGCAGGGTGCTGCGGGGCCGTGTCAGAGCTATATACGCTGACCCTCATGTATGGGCATGCGATTGGTCCTGTGGCGCCAAAAAAGTATGCTATATGATGAGATATGGGGGAGTTGTGTTTATGAGTATATTGGGGGATGTGACTAAGGGATTTATGCTGGGGATTGTTTATGTTGGGTTATGATTATTAATTATGCTCAGCTTTATCTGTCTTGCCTGTTGTGGATTGTATACGCCAGTTATAACTGTTGCTTGTGTCTAGCCTTATCTGTCGAGTCATTCCCGGTTTTAAAAGCTAGAGTCTCGTAGGATATATCTTCATGCTTCAAAATGGTTTTCGTATATCTATATATATCTCTATACGTATTGTATTTCAAACGCGTTGGAGTGGGTTACCAGCATCTCTCGCTGAACAGATATATTTGGCTTTCAGGCACGGAAGAATAAGTCACCGCAGCGCGCTAGAACTTAGAACGTAGAAGTAGATAGTTTCCCTTTCGGCCTGTGTGCCATGTTTATGCATTTACATTACTAAGGATATTAGATAGTTAGCCTGTGCACCTGGGTTCTCTAGCTCAGGTGTGGCATAGCACCCCGTACTCTTGTATTATGTTTTGGGATTGACTGGGATTTCACCTTTATTTTATAAGTTTTAAATATCTTGAAAATCTGGGGTGTTCCAGTTGGTATTAGAGCCTAAGTTGACCCTAGGACAAGACCCTTAAGACCAGACTTTTGGACAACAGGCTCGAACTCTAAGTATTTAGGAACATAGGATTCAGGAATCTTAGGACACGCGGTGAGACTGTGAAACCTACACGTAATCCCCTTACCTGGAGAAAACTTTCCCCGTTACCACAAAAAGGTACACCAAGCCCCAATTTAACATTCCTATAAAACATTTGACCCAGGAATACGACAACATGGCACCCAACAGAAGGCAATCAAGGACTCCAGAACCCGCCGCGCACGATCCCCTAACCCAAACGCTACAACAACTAACACAAGTCGCCCAAGCACTGAGCGATGTGGCTCTCCGCAACGACAGGCCCCCACCACCTCCGTCGAGCGCAAACACAGACTTCGCCCGACAAGTCTCTAACCAACGACCACCCACGTTCTCAGGAGAAGAGGATCCCGTGATCCTAGAGGAATGGATCTGAACCCTTGACAAAATTCTCGGGTTAGTGGAATGCCCAGAAGAACGCCGCGTGGAGATAGCCTCATTCTACTTCGGACACGAGGCCGATCTCTGGTGGATCCACGAGGGCCCCACTTACCAACAAGAACCGGGGTTCAACTGGGAGCAGCTCAAAACGCGACTGCGAGAGCGATTCTATCCAACACACGTGAAGGCATCCATGTACGAGGAGTTTCTCCATTTAAAACAAGGGGCAGCTACCGTCATGGAATACCACAAACGATTCCTTGAACTAGCACGCTTCGCACCAGAACTAGTCCCCACCGAGGTGACTAAGATAGAAAGATTCGTATCGGGCCTCAACTTTGAAGCCCGAAAGGCACAAGTGGTAAGCAGGCCTCGGACTCTCAACGAGGCCTACTCCAGTGCCGCTAACCTCTACCGAATCCAACTACTCCAACGCGGGGTCCAAGAGCAGATACGAAAGAGGAACCCCGGAGGAGGGGCGCCACCAGTAAAAAGAACAAGAAACGACACCAATACCAGACCGAGTAACCTGACCAACCAAAGGCCACTCCTGGGGAACAACGACGCTAACACCAGGAGCTTCCCTTGTCCAAAGTGCAACAAGAACCATAGAGGCAATGATTGCATGGGCAATCCCTTGCAGTTCTTCAACTGCGGAGAAGAAGGACACAAGGCCTTCCATTGCGCCCAACCCCAGAAACCACGCACTACCACCATGGGGAAACATGGGGGCACCTCTCATCAAGGAAACTACGGCGCTCCTGGGAAAATATTCGTCATGAGCCGCACTCAAGCCGACCTCGGGAGCAAGGACAATCTCAAGGAAGGAAACCCAACCCCAGAGGACGAGGACCACGCAGACCCCGTAGGGGAAAACCAAGAAAACAAATTCTGTCTAGAATAAGTCGGCAATTCCCTGGTAATCACCTTCGTAGCGGAACTACGTACCTAGCTTAATTACCTGGTAATATTATAAATAAAAGATTAGTTCGAAATTCGGTCCTATTCACAAGGGGGGGGGGGATAGAACTAAAACTATACAAACTAACCAAGCCTCACCACTAAAAGCTGAAATAGGGAAAAGACAAGGGCCCAATCATCAAGAGCCTAGTGCTACCAATGAGAATTGAGCTCTTGACCTCCCACTTACAAGACCAAGGTCTTGACCACTAGGCTAGAAGTGCTTCTTGAAACCACAAGGGGACACTTTCTTCTTAAAGCCCTACAAGTCCCTAAACCCACAAAAATCCCCAAATCAAAAACCCTTCCTCTCCTTCTTCCACACCCTCTCTCTCTCCCTCCTCCCTTCTTTCCTCTCCCACTCGTCCGACCACCCCCACGAATCACCACCGCCAACAACCAAAACCACGCGCAGCCGAACGCCGCCACCGGCCGAACGCCACCCGTCCGCCCGCGCCACCGCGCCGCCGCCCAAGCCGATCGCCCCACCGTCATCCGCGCTGCACCCAGCTGCAACCCGCTGCCACCACTGCCCAACGTCGCCACCTCGCCATCGCTCCCTCGCCGCCCTGCATCGGAACCCGCCTAGCCGCCGTCTCCCTCGCAAAACACCGCGCCACCGGGAACCTCGCCGGAAAACGTGCCGCCGTCGACTCACCGAAAAGCCACCGGAAAAGTTCACCGGATAAATTTCCACCAAGAGAAGCTCCACAATGCCGAAGAAGCCCCTCGGAACCCGCACCCCGGAGTGGAGCAACGCCGATTACACCGTGATCGGAGGTAAAGCCCTTGAACCCGACCAATTTTCTCCGGAATTGGTTGATATGCTTAGACACCAAGGGCTTTTAGATACATATCTCGCCATCAAGGGGGATACGTACCCCGAATTGGTGAAAGAATTCTATCAACACCTTGTAGCCACCAAACGGGGCGATAAGCTAGAAATCACCACCAAGGTCCGCGGCAAGGAAATCATACTTTCCGAAGGCCGTTTGGCCAAGCTTTTGAAATTGACCACCACGGGTGTGTCAAACTATGACCGAAAGGGGTGGATCGATACCCAAAACACGGGGTACAAGGACTATCTCGGGTACCTACTCGGGAAAGAAGACGGATTCACCGCGGCCACACGGCCAAATAGGAAGTGGCTATCGGCGGAACAAAAGATATTGGTTATGATCGTAACCGATAGCCTCTTGCCCACGAACAATAAAAGCAAGGACGTGGGGAGTTTAGAGTGCACCTTTGCCTACTTCTTGAAACACAAAATCAAGTTCAACCTGCCGTCCCTCATGCTAAAACACATGGAGTTTTGCAAATCAAGCAACCGACTTAGCCTACCCTACGGGATGATCCTAAGTTGGATCATGGAGAAAAAGGGGGTGGACCTAAGCCACACCGAGGTTAAAACCGCAAACGGCATGATCTTAACGCCCAGAATCTCCGCCGCAACGACATCTACTACACCGAAGGGGGGCACTACCTCACCATCGAGGAAATTTGCCAAAAACACGAGGAGGAACGAAGAGAATTGGTCGACCAATTGGACATCGCCAACAAGAAACTCAAGCGGGCAATGCAAGATTGTGGGATCCCGGGGGAAAATGAGGACCAGGAGGAGGACGACGAGCCCGGACCGCCATTGCACCCACAATCAAGAGGGAATCCCAGGGAGCAAAACGAGAGCTCGATCAATGAGCGCATACTCGCACAACTCAACCGACAAAGCCAAATCATGGAGGAAGGGTTCTCATCCTTGATCCGTACGACTCGCACGCTAGATCAGAGGGTAGCAGCAATCGAGGCCACCTTGGGCACTCGCGGGGCATCCAGCTCAGGAGCAGGAGACCAAGGTAGACGTAAAACCCTTCTACCACAGCACCACCAGAAATCCAGTCTACCCCAGCTAAGGCAAAACGTAAGGGCCACATTCCTAACCGGGAGGCCAAGATACGGGATGCCTAGGGGTGAAAGACTGGATTAACACGCCAGGCTTCGGGGACGAAGCCCCTCGTAAGGGGGGGAGAGTGTAACACCCCGTGTTACGATCCCTAAAATCGATTAATCAATTACCCAAAAGAAAGAATTAAATCACAATAATTAATTTGGAAAGGCCCACCATAGTCCACGGGCCCTTATCCCTAAACCCAATCCTTAGTTCCAAAAGAAATAGAATTAGCAAGCCTATGATATTAGTCCCTAACTAGGACTCCTAAATATATATATAGGGGACTTAAGAGGCACCTAGGAACCCCCCACCACAAGAATAACGCCCACCACCCCAAAGAGCTCCAAGAATCCCCCTAGAAGAAATCAAGAAAGCAAGAAAGCTTAAAGAAAGACCCTTCATAGCCAAGGAATTAATTAAGGCTAAGAGGTAACCCATGTCTTAACAAAACCTATTTTCATAGCTATGATTTCCCCCGTAGGATTTCCCCATATTATTGTGTATTGATGATCTGTGATGTTATTATTGATGATGGATGGGATAATTCCATGGGTGATCATGATATCGGGAGATTCTTGATAATTATGGTGTTCTTAATGATTACGTAGAGTTCTTGATAATTATATGTTGTTCTTGATAATTGTATGGCGTTCTTGATACTTATGTGTTATTTGTACCGAATCTTGTAATTAGAAGACGAATCGTATTCTTGTGGGTATAAAAGTGATTAGAACCCTAGGTTGTATCGTATGGAATTATTCTTGGTATATTGGGTGGGAATTCGCATGATCGGGTGTTTATTATGTATTAGAAAAGCATGATAGGTTATGTGCCGATTGTTTCCTGATTTTGATCCGTTAATTGTCTACGTGTGTTATCAATTGCGTTTGAAAGTGTCCAAGCATGGTTTCGGGTTCCACAAAGGTTCCCGGGGCGTTTCTTGATGAAAAGAGTCAGTGGGGGGTAGGTGGGGGTAGGGGACCCGCCACCTACCCGCGGCCTCCTTGGGCAACGCCGGCAGCGGGCAGCTGGCGGGCGGACAGCTGCCCGCCGGGCACCCGCTGCCCGGTCTTGTTATCGTCGGCGGGCAGCCGGCGGGTGATCCCTCACCCACCGGCTACCCGCTGGTTCGCACCCCAATTGGGGATTTTGGCTTCCCCGTTTGATGTTTCCCCGACCCCCGCGGTGTCCCAACGGACTCCGTCTATCGTGCCTATGTCTAGTTTTGTATTTCGGGTACCGTTCGTAGGTTGTATGAGACTTATATATTGCATGCTAGTTGAATTGGTATCCCGCTGACCTAGGTGAAAGGAGTATGAACCCTTTAGGACTATTCTTAGCATGTGAAGGATCACGCATAGGTTTTGTTATACGTTTCCTCCCCTTCCCAATATGTTAATGTGGGTTGCATGTGCTTGCTACGTGTTATGTGTGCGTGTCACCCCGAATTGGTTGAGATCAATCGGGCTATACGGGCAGTCGGGTGGGCTGAGAACCATACCGGCTGTTAACCAGGCTGGTAGAGACCGGTCAGGTATATAAATATTATATAGGACTAAGTTCCACTATACGGGCAGTCGGGTGGGCTGAGAACCATACCGGCTATTAACCAGGCTGGTAGAGACCGGTCAGGTATATAAATTTTATATAGGACAAAGGTCCACTATACGGGCAGTTGAATGGGTTGAGAACCATCCCAACTGTTAACCAGGCTGGTAAAGACCGGTCAGGTATATAAATATTATGTAAGACAAAGGTCCATCAGTCGGTTGCGATCGGCTCCTCCGTAATGTGAGACGGGGCAGGGTGCTGCGGGGCCGTGTCAGAGCTATATGCGCTGACCCTCATGTATGGGCATGCGATTGGTCCTGTGGCGCCAAAAAAGTATGCTATATGATGAGATATGGGGGAGTTGTGTTTATGAGTATATTGGGGGATGTGACTAAGGTATTTATGCTGGGGATTGTTTATGTTGGGTTATGAATATTAATTATGCTCAGCTTTATCTGTCTTGCCTGTTGTGGATTGTATACGCCAGTTATAACTGTTGCTTGTGTCTAGCCTTATCTGTCGAGTCATTCCCGGTTTTAAAAGCTAGAGTCTCGTAGGATATATCTTCATGCTTCAAAATGGTTTTCGTATATCTATATATATCTCTATACGTATTGTATTTCAAACGCGTTGGAGTGGGTTACCAGCATCTCTCGCTGAACAGATATATTTGGCTTTCAGGCACGGAAGAATAAGTCACCGGAGCGCGCTAGAACTTGGAACGTAGAAGTAGATAGTTTCCCTTTCGGCCTGCATGCCATGTTTATGCATTTACATTACTAAGGATATTAGATAGTTAGCTTGTGCACCTGGGTTCTCTAGCTCAGGTGTGGCATTGCACCCCGTACTCTTGTATTATGTTTTGGGATTGACTGGGATTTCACCTTTATTTTATAAGTTTTAAATATCTTGAAAATCTGGGGTGTTACAGTCCTCTAGCGCGCTCCGGAGCTAATCGTCTGTGCCTGAAAGCCAAATATATATGTTCAGCGAATAATGCTAGTAATCCACTCTAACGCGTTGAAATACCGTATAAGTATATATATATATATATATATATATATATATATATATATATATATATATATATATATATATATATATATATATATATATATATATATATAAGAAAAGTCATTTTGAAGCAGGAAGATATATCCTAGGAAACTCTAGTTTTAAAACCGGAATAGACTCGACAAATAGGGATAAGCACATTCAACAGTTATAACCAAGCATGTAAAGATACTAGCATATATCCTATGGGATAAGCACATTCAACAGTTGTAACCAAGCATGTAAAGATACTAGCATATATCCTATGGTCACAGATTCACATCATCTCATGTATATCATCATTCATCTCATCACACAAGCACACTTTGGTGGCGCCACATGACCAATCGCATGCCCATACATGAGGGTCAGCGCATATAGCTCTGACACGGACCCGCAGCACCCTGCCTCGTATCGCAACACGAAGGGGTCGATCACAACCGACCGATGAACCGCAGCTCATCATAATGTTTGATCGCAACCAAATAGTGGACCGCAACCCAAGAGTGATCATCTGACCGCAGCCAGGAATATGAACCGCAGCTAATGTAAAACATTTGATCGCAACCAAACGATGGACCGCAGCCCGAGAGTGTAATTCTGACCGCAGCCAGCTTCTGAACCGCAGCTCAGGAATAACCAATTTGATCGCAACCAAATTTGGGTATCATGCACATATAACACATAGCAAGCACATGCAACCCAAATTAACACATTGGGAAAGGGAGAAAAATGTATAATGAAACCTATGCGTGGTCGTCCACAAACTAGGAATAATCCTAAGGGGTTCATACTTCTTTCACCTAGGCCAACGGGATACCAATTCAACTAGCATGTGATATATATATATAAGACTCATTTACCCTATGAACGGTACCCGAAATATCAAACTAGACTTAGGCACGATAAACGGAGTCCGTTGGGACACCATGAGGGTCGGGGAAACATCAAACGGGGAAGCCGAAGACCCAAGTTGGGCAAATTCTAGCGGGTAGCCGGTGGATGGAGAACCACCCGCCGGCGACAAGCCTCCGGGCAGTGGGTGCCCGGTGGGCAGTCGTCCGCCCGCCGGCTGCCCGCTGCCGGCGGCGTCCTTTTTGGGCAGCGGTAGGTGGCGGGTCCCCCTACCCCCACTGACTCTTTATCAAAATAAACGTCCCAAGATCCTTTGTGGAACCCGAAATCATGCTTAGACACTTTTAAACGCAATTGATGACACCACGTAGACAATTAACGGATCAAAAATAAGAATCATATAGCACATATCCTATTATGACTTCTAAGTATAATCAACACCCGAACATGCGAATTCCCACCCAAATATATCAAGAATATCACCATGTGTATTTCACGATTCATCCTAGGGCTCTAATCATATTTAAATCATCACGATCATAGTTCATCTTTTAACATCAATAAACATCAAGATTTATCAAGAACATCACATAATCATCAAGAACCTCTTATCATCATCAAGATCACACATAAATTCATCCCATCAATCATCAAGATCATATCATCAACATCATAAACGATTTATCAAGACACGAGTATAGAGAAGAAGCCAAAGAAGGGGATTATAGCAAAGAAAATAGGTTTTTTTAAGACATGGGTTACCTCTTAGCCTTAATTAATTTCCTTGGCTATGAAGGGTCTTTCTTTAAAATTCCTTCTTTCTTGATTTCTCCTAGGGGAATTCTTGGAACTTCTTGTGTGGTGAGAGATTATTGTGGTGTGGGTTCTAGGTGCCTCCTATGCCCCCTATTTATATACCTAAGAGTCCCAATTAGGGTCCAAATACTATGGGCTTGCTAATTCTATTCCCTATAGGACTAGGGGATTGGTTTTAGGGATAAGGGCACATGGACTATGGTGGGCCTTTTCCTAATTAATTACTGGAATTTAATTCTTTCTTTTGGGTAAATGATTAAATGATTAATTGGTTTTAGGGGTCGTAACACGGGGTGTTACACTGTCCCCCCCTTACAAGAGGCTTTGTCCCCGAAGCCGGTGCGTTAATCCATTGTTTCACCTCTGGACATTCCGTATTTTGGACTCCTGGTTAGGAACGTGGCCCCACGCGTTGTCGTTGCTGGGGTAGACTGGATTTCTGGTGACGTGATGATTGGAAAGTTCGGGTCTACCTTGGTTTCCTGCTCCTGAACTGGATGTCCCGCGAGTGCCCAGGATGGTCTCGATTGCTGCCACCCTCTGATCTAAAGCGCGTGTCGCGTGGATTAAGGACGAGAACCCTTCGTCCATGATTTGGTTTTGCTGGGTGAGCTGTGCGAGGATGCGCTCATTGACAGATTCTTCATTTTGTCCCCTTGGGTTTCCTCCTGTTCGTGCAGGTGCCGGTGGATTAGGCTTGCTATCCTCTTCCTGTTACTCATTTCCCTCTAGTCCCTCACAATCTTGCATTGCGCGTTTAAGCTTTTTGTTGGAGATGTCCAATCGGTCAACCAATTCTCTTCGCTCCTCATCGGGTTTAAGGCAAATCTCCTCGAGGGTGATATACTGTCCCCCTTCGGTGTAGTAGATATCATTGCGACGGAGGTTCTGGGCATTGAAAACCATGCGACTTGCGGGCTTGACCTCTACGTGGTTCAGGTCCACTCCTTTCTTCTCCATGATCCAACTCGGTTGCTAGTCTTGCAAAACTCCATGTGTTTTAACATAAGGGCCGGTAGGTTGAACTTGATTTTGTGTTTTAGAAGGTAAGCAAAAGTACACTCCAAACTTCCCACATCCTTGCTCTTGTTATTTGTAGGCAACAGGCCATCAGTTACAATCATGACTAGTATCTTTTGTTCTGCAGTTAGCCATTTCCTGTTTGGCCAAGTGGCCGAGGTGAAGCCTTCTCCCTTTCCAAGTAGGTACCCGAGGTAGTCCTTGTACCCCATGTTTTGGGTACCAATCCACCCCTTCCGGTCGTAGTCTGACACACGTGTGGTGGTCAGTCTCAAGAGCTTGCCCAAGCGGCCTTCGGAAAGTATGATTTCCTTGCCTCGGACCTTAGCGGTGATTTCCAATTTATCACCCCGCTTGACAGCCACCAAGTGATGATAGAACTCTTTCACCAATTTGGGGTAGGTATCCCCTTTAATGGTGAGATACGTATCCAAGAGCCCTTGGAAGTTAAGCATGTCGACCAACTCCGGAGAGAAATGGTCGGGTTCGAGAGCTTTACCTCCGATCACGGTGTAGTCGGCATTGCTCCATTCCGGGGTGTGGATTCCGATGGGCTTTTTCGGCATTTTGGGTTTTTGTCTAGGTGGCGTTTTCCGGCGAATTTCCGGTGTACTTCCGGCGAGGGTTCCGGCGCGACTCCGGTGAGCTTCCAGCGACTCGGTTCTCTCGACGGCGAGAAGGGTGACGGCGTGGCTTGGCTTTGGCGATGGCTCAACGAGGTGGCGGTGGACTTGGGTGGAGCTGAGGCCGCGACAGCGTGTGTGGAAGCGGGGGACGTCCGGGCGAGCGACGAACGGTGGCGGCGTCGCGGGCTGCTTCCGGGCGGTGATGGTGGCGTACGGTGGGGCGTCGCCTGGGTGGCCGCCGGCGACTCGGTTGGTGGCGGTGGCCGGCGAGATGGTTGTTGGGGTGTTGGGTGGTGTTGGATCGGCGGGGAGGTGAGAGGGAGAGGAAGAGGGAGAGAGAGGGAGTGTGGAAGAAGAAGAAGTGTTGTGGACAACCAAAGGCTTGGAGACCCACTTCAAATAAGAGAAGGTCCAATTACTCATTCAAGAGCCAAAAACTTGCAAGAGGCCATGAATGGACTGATCC
Organism: Ipomoea nil; assembly: GCF_001879475.1. NCBI lineage: Eukaryota > Viridiplantae > Streptophyta > Magnoliopsida > Solanales > Convolvulaceae > Ipomoea > Ipomoea nil. The sequence goes on from NW_017619578.1 coordinate 27,474, forward strand.
ATACACTTTGGCAAGAAGATGGCACCAAGATACTTGATGGACTTAACATGGAAGATACCAAGTGGGTCAATATCTTAACCTTGCATTTGGAGGCCTTAGAAGCTGCCATTTAAATACCAACAAAGAATCAAGGCCCAACTAGAATTTGAAGACCAAATTGTTGAAGAAATGTGCCAAGCTAGTTGTGCTGAATTGAAACAATAAGTTGGGCATAAAATAAGTGGGGAAATCCTTTAAGAGTGGTCCAATTTCGTGGCTTAAGCTTAGGAGAAGACAAAAGGAGCTAAACTCAAGTCACATGGAAGAATTAAGTGTCATTTACTTCAAAATTCAATAGTAGTAATTTCTGAATTTAAGTATTTTTATGTTACAAGCTAAGGAGTAAATGCACCTTCTTTGAACGTGTATAGCCCTTTTTAAAGGGCTAAAGAACTCATTTTTGGGTAGATTATTGAAGTTGAATTCATTTGGATATGTGCTTTGCACTTCCATTTCCTTTCTAGCATTCTAGGAAGAATTTCTAACTTATCAAGGATATTACCCTCCTTGTGGCGTCCCAATTGGCCTTATCACCCTTCAACCCGGTGTGGCGGCTTCCCTATTCATCCATACACGTCCTCACCCATTTCCCATACCCCACATCAACCACAATCCACAAAAACAACCCCTACACTTCAAAATCAGTACACAGAAATTGGGAAAACGGATCGTGACTTGAGCTGTGGAGTTCTAGGCCTTTAAATCCAATATCAAGCCGGTGGAATCCACATCATCTTGGTATCAGAGCCTTGGTGGCCATTCTCATCAAAATCAGGTCACGAAATACTTGTTCTCTTTAGTTTCTTGTGTCAATTTGTTCCATGTCAAAATCTGTGAATTGAATGCAAGTTTGCATGAAAAGCTTTCTTTTCATGGTTTGTTGTCAATTTTTCTATATATATTGCTTCCCCTATATGTCTTTTAGGTGTCTAAACTCATTCAAAAAGATCCATATATGTTGATAGACACTGAAAGTCACATCAAACCATCCTATATTCTAGATCTGCCAGGATTGTCCTATTTGCGCTGCTAGAAAAAAAAATCTGAAAAAATAGTTCCTCTTGTTTATTTGATCTGAATTTTTTTGTGGTAATAGATAACTCATCAATATTCCCTTCCACAAAAAAATTTTGCCGAAAGAATCCATACACAAACACAGAAAATTCTGAGAAATACACTGGCAGAATCTTGTTTTCTGGGGATGATATCTTCTAGTTCTGTCTTTTTAGTTTTGTTCATTTTTTTTTTTGTTGCCACACATAAATATACCTTGTCATCTTACGTCTTTGTGTGTGGTATCTCCTTGTTTGAGTTGAAATTGTTCTTAGAATTCCAAGAAAGGTCCTTGAATTCAACTTGTGTGTGATTTGAACTTGTGAGCATAATAGAGTGTTCATACACGAGTGGTAAAATTTGAGTGATCACCCCCTAAAAAGAGTGAGTGTGAGGGAGAGAAGTGAGGTCCAACTTAATCTTTTATCTTGTTGTTGCACTTTTGTTTCTATTGCAGCTCAATATGTCGGGGTCTGGCCAATCTAATAATGAGTCAAGCATGAGTCCAAATACCAAGTTTATGGTGGATGCTATGAAAGGGGAGTTTACTAGGCTTGGTAATTTAATGAGTGGGCTGGCTGACCGTTTGGAGAGGTTAGAATTGTAGAGGGAACAAAATAGAAATGAGGGAGGAAATAATCAAAGGGCACAAGGGAATGAGGGAGAACGAAGGAGAAATAATTTGAGAGCCCAAGGGAATGTGAGAGAGGGAGTTGAGTCTTCTACGGGCTATGATAGTGAGGAGATTGAGGATAGTGAGATAGAAATGGGAAGGAGAGAAAGAGGGAGAAGAAGGGCAGCAAGAAGGGATGTAGATGATGATTTGGGCAACATTAAAATGAGTATGCCTAATTTCCAGGGAAGAGTGATCCGGATGCCTATCTAGAGTGGGAGAGTAAGGTAGAGAGGGTGTTTGATTGTCACAATTATTCGGAGAGGAAGAAGGTGAAATTGGCAGCCTTAGAGTTCACTGATTATGCCACTTTATGGTGGGATAAGTTAGTGTTAACAAGGAGAAGAAGTGGAGACCGACCTATTGAATCATGGAGAGAAATGAAGATAGCCATGCGCAAGAAGTAATAGGAACCAGTGCACATGGAATCTAATAAAGGTCTGTAGTGGGCTCATCACAAGGCCCATAACTACAACCTTAAAGCATCATTGGTGGAAGAAACCAGAAAGCCCAAAAATAATTCCATTCGATAAAGGAAAGTATTATAGTGGCCCGTTTCAAGTGATATCATGGATCGAAGACAATGCTTACAAGATTCGAGGTCGAATCATTTTCAAGAAGGGGAGGATGATGCGGCCCAACATATGAAGATCCATTAAGAGTACCAATTGGGCCAATCACAAGGCCCAAGTCCAAACAATTAATGCAACTCTTCATTGGTGATGTTCAAAGATGGTAGAAATCTAAGTCAAGCCCATTTGCAAAAGATGAAGAAGAATTCAAGGCTTTTTATAATTGTTTAAATTCTGATTTTGGAGATTAAATTAGGCCCAAATAAGCCCTATTATTTTTGTGATCATTAATTTAAATTGTTTGGCATAAAAGAGAAAACACTAGTTGTATTTAGAAAGGATTCCTTAAATCCTTTTCTAAATAAAACTCTATTTACTTGATTTCTAGATTAGGTTTAGGACTCATTTTTCCATTGTATTTAGATTACAATGCTGCCCTATACCTATAAATAGGGCACATCCATATCAGTTTGAAACAGGCTTTAATTCAATAAAATTCTTAAGTTTTTCTTTACACTTGTGTAAGAAACCTTATCGCTAATTGTGGACTCAATTAGTGGCTAGTCATGGACTCGACTAGCAAATTGATTCGTGGACTCGAATCAATCTTACTTTCTTCAATCTTAGATTTAGGTTCGTGGACTCGTTCTTGAATCGAAGGAAACTAGATCCGACTCTAGTTGATTGAAGATTGCATCATTGAGGTACTTGAAGCTACAATGGGATTCTTCCAAGTCTTTGAGGATTCGAGACAAAGGGTTTCTCATGAGGTTTAAGGTATTTTGATCCATCTCTATCTTTACATTGAGAGCATTCTTGGGGCAATACTCCATCTTATTTGAATCTTGGATTAGATTCATATCAAGAAGTTCATTCCAACTTGGTACTACCGTGAGCTCTATCAACAACTCCAAGATTTGGTGCAAGGGAGGCTGTCCGTAGCTGAATATGGCCATGAAAATGAGAAATTGATGACAAAGCTGGGTTTGAGGAGGATCCACAAAGCACCATTGCCCGTTTCATCAAGGGGCTAAATTGGGACATCCGTGAGGAGATGGAAATGCATGATTTTGTGGACTATGAAGAGATGGTTCAAAAGGCTGTCCAAATTGAGAAAAAGCTCATGAAGAGGAAAAAGAGGGCCCAATCCAACACTTCAAATTGGAAAGCTAGCAAGGGACAAAAGGAATGGAAAAATGACTCCAAAGGAAAAGCTAGCAAACCGAAAGAAGCTGTTGATAAAGGTAAAGGTAAAGTTGAATTTTCTTCAACTAAACCAAGTGGTGTTCGTTGTTTTAGGTGCCAAGGAAGAGGACACATTGCCAAAGACTGTCCTAATAAGAAAACAATGAAAATTAATGATTTTGGTGATATTCAAACTGAATCTGACCAAGATCAAGAGATGAGCAATGAGGATTCACAAGGGGAAAGTGCTGAAATTCAAGAAGTTGTAGAAGGGGAGTTCTTGATGGTGAGGAGAATGTTGGATGCTCAAGCCAAAGAAGATGAGGCACAAAGGGAGAAAATCTTCCACACACGGTGTCATGTTCATGGGAAGGTTTGCAAGGTGATCATTGATGGTGGAAGTTGTGCTAATGTTGCTAGCACTGAATTGGAAAATAAGCTTAGCTTGCAAACTAGATCACACCCTACCCCATATTCTTTGTAATGGTTAAACAAAACTGGGGAGATTAAAGTGGACAAGCAAGTGATGGTGCCCATGTCTATTGGAAAATATGAAGATAGCATTTTGTGTGATGTGGTGCCTATGCAAGCTGCTCATGGGTTGTTGGGGCGTCCTTGGCAGTTTGACAAGAAGACAACTCACGAAGGACACACCATGATGCGGCCCAACATAATAAAGATCCATCAAGAGTACAAATTGGGTCAATCACAAGGCCCAAGTCCAAACGATTAAGATAACTCTTCATTGGTGATATTCAAAGATGGTGGAAATCCAAGTCAAGCCCATTTGCAAAAGATGAAGAAGAATTCAAGGCTTTTTATAATTGTTTAAGTGCTGATTTTGGTGATTGAATTAGGCCCAAATCAGCCCTATTATTTTTGGTCATCATTAATTTAAATTATTTTGCATAAAAGAGAAAACACTAGTTGTATTTAGAAAGGATTCCTTAAATCCTTTTCTAAATAAAACTCTATTTACTTGTTTTCTAGAATAGGTTTAGGAATCTTTTTCCCATTGTATTTAGATTACAATGCTGCCCTATACCTATAAATAGGGCACATCCATATCAGTTTTAAACAGGCTTTAATTCAATAAAATTCTTAAGTTTTTCTTTACACTTGTGTAAGAAACCTTATGGGTAATTGTGGACTCAATTAGTGGCTAGTCGTGGACTCGACTAGCAAATTGATTCGTGGACTCGAATCAATCTTACTTTCTTCAACCTTAGATTTAGGTTCGTGGACTCGTTCTTGAATCGAAGGAAACTAGATCCGACTCTAGTTGATTGAAGATTGCAACATCGAGGTACTTGAAGCTACATGGGATTCTTCCAAGTCTTTGAGGATTCGAGACAAAGGGTTTCTCGTGAGGTTTAAGGTATTTTGATCCATCTCTATCTTTACTTTGAGAGCAATTCTTGGGACAGTACTCATCTTATTTGAATCTTGGACTAGATTCATATCAATTTGGTATTCAGAGCCTAGGTTTATCTCATTATCATTAGAAATTTAGTTTCTTTGTTTTTCTAGGTTTATCTCGTTCTTATCTTATATACTACTTTTATTCGCATCTTATTTCATTAAAAAACCCCAAAAAAATTTCTTTTGCATTCTAGATTATTTTCTTGAATCTTGAAACATGTTCTTTAGTTTCTAGAAAACCTATCCCGTAAGTGTTTTCCCTTTTTCGTATTCAATATCAACGATACCTCACACCCCCTAAGCACCATATTACCAAAAACTCAGTAAAGAAAACAATCCAATCTCACCCTTACCTATATCCGAAGCGCATTTACGCGCAATAACGTAGCAATCACACCCTGTCCAGATTTTCGCGTTCTGTGACCTGTTTTAAAGAATGACCTATATCTCGAGATCTACTGGTTAGATTTATCTGAAATTTTGATATGTTTTAGATATCTTCTGGGGCGTTATTTTGATATATTATAAACTTGCTAATTCCTTACGGTCATTAAGATATTGATCTTCGAAGTAAGGGCAGCGTTTCTGTTTTTCTGGGTGATTCTTGCAATTCTTGATTATGTTTTGAAGGGGTTATGTGGATCCTCTTGGTCTGAAATTTTTGTTGATATTTACAGAAGTTATTTGGAGGTTACTTACCAAAAAAAAAATCAAGAAAATTGAAAAAAAAAAGCAAAAAAAAAAAAAAAAAAAAACAAAGAGAAAGCAAAAGAAGAAGAAGAAGAAGAATAAGGTTGGGGAAAGAATAAGGTTGGTAGGAGAATCTTGGAGGGAAAAGGAAGGGGAAAAGTATAAGGTTGGAAGGAGTTCTTGATAGATTCTTATTTGGTTGTGGTATACTTGAACCCCTCTTACATTCTATTTGTCTCTATCCGTTGATATTGGTCTTGCATATCTTTCTGCCATACTTCCTTCCTTGGTTTCCTTTTTCTTTGAAATCTTGTTTAGTTTCTTTGCTTGTATTGTCCTTTTTCTTTGCTTCTTGCTCTCAATTTTATTACCTACCTCGCGATACACCCTTACTCTCAAAGGCTTGTGAAGTCTTCCAAGGTACGTTTTCTTGAACTTTGAGGTTGAATCCATATCAACTGGAGTACCGGACTAGAATTTTCCTTTTTGGAAAAAGGCTTGTGAGAGTATCTGCCACCTTGAGCGATACACGAGTGAAGTGTGTGTTTGTAAGAGTGTGTAGTGCACCCCCAAAAGCCATATAATGCACCTCTTACTTGCGAGCTGAGAATAGTGAGGGAGCAAGCCAATTTTTTGGTTTCACTAACGTGACTACTCACACATCTTCTTGTTTTTAGATATTTTTTTTCGTTTACAGATGGCTCAACAAGTTCCAAACTTGCTGCAGAAATTAGAACAAAAAATAGACAGGTTACTCAAACGAATGAATAATTTGGAGCAACGCTCACAGCAAGTGCAACCACCACACAATGATGAGCGACACCTGCCACCAGTAGGAAGAGTGGATCCTAGATGTCAAAGAATCCAACAGCGTAATACGGAGTTAGGAAACATTAAACATGAAATTCCTAACTTCACCGGTGAGAAAGGACCTACCGAATACATAGAATGGGAGAATGCTGTTGAAACTCATTTTTATTTAAAGCAATATTATGATCTTACAAAAATTAGGCTAGTTTCTACATCTTTTAAGGGGTATGCATTATCTTGGTGGCGAAAAAAAAAAAATAGAGAGAGTTGCTAATTTTATTCCCTATGAATCTTGGGTTCAAGTGAGGGAAGATATGCGTCTAACCTTTCGTCCTAAATCTTGTTTCTATGATATTGAAAGAAAATTGCAGGGAACCGTGCAAGGAACAATGTCAGTTGATGAGTACCACCAAACTATAAATATTTTGCTTGAACAGGGCAACATACATGAAGAAGAGGCAAAAACTATTGCTCGTTTCGTACATGGATTGAACTTAGAAATTCGATGTGGAATGAGTATTCAGAGATATGACACCCTTTATGATGCCTTATATGCTGCACGTGAATCTGAGGCAAAAATCAAAGAGATGAAAATGTACAAGGCCAACAATGGTGCATCAAAATGGAACAACACTTGTTCCACCTCTCAAAGGCGTGATGAACGTCCTCTAACAAGAGATGATTCACGAGACAAAGGTAAAGAAAAGGTAAGTGAGGCAGTGAAGCCTCAACGTGATAGAGAATTGATTTGTTATAGATATAATGGGAGAGGCCACATAGCTCGTGATTGCCCTAACAAGAGGGTAGTTAAGATAACAACACAATCTGAAAATTTTACTTCTTGTCTTGAATATAAATCTGAGGATGAGGTTTGTGACCATTTTGAAACCCCCAATGAACATGTTGAGAGAGAACCATTCATACCTTTAGATTCTGATTCTAAATATGTTGATAGTGAGTCTTGTCTTACTGTTGTTGTTAAGAAGGTTTTGAATGTTCACCCTTTAAAAGAATATGAGTCTCAAAGAGAAAATATATTTTGTGCTAAAGGGTCAATTAAAGAGATAGCTTGTGCTATGGTAATAGATTCTAGAAGTTGCACAAATGTGGCTAGTGCAGCTATGGTTAAATTTTCTCTGTTACCTTTGCTTAATCATCCAAATCCTTATTGTTTGCAATGGTTAACTGATGTAGGAGAAGCTAGAGTAACCAAACAGGATCTTATTCGTTTATCTATTAACAGTTACTCTGATGAAATCTTGTGTGATAATATCCCAATGCAGGCTGCTCATATCTTGTTAGGTAGACCATTGCAATTTGACAGAAAAATAAGTTCTGATGGAATGAGGAACACTTATGTGTTTCACATGAATGGAGTTACATATTTCTTGTCTCGTTTGTATCCTAAACAAGTAGAAGAAATTCAATTGACATTGATACAAGCTCTCAAACCAGCCTCAAAGAAGGAAGAAATCAAAGAGAGAAAAGTGGAACCTCCATGTTTGGAATTGCAATCACCACTCCAATCCTCTAACTCAGTTTGTAGCCAAACAAAGGGACCACAATCGGTGATACAGTGGAAAGGACCAGCCCAAGGTGTCAAAGTGCAACCTCTCTTGGTCACTATAAAGGATATTAAGCAAGAGAAAAGAAGGGGAGTAACTATTTACTCACTTTTATTTCAAAAGCATGCATTAAAATTCTCTAGATTTGTTTGCCATGTTTCTATTAATGACCTACTTGCTAGATGTGTTAGAAATTTGTTTGCATCCATACATCCGAGATTCCTTAATTTTTATTTTACTAAAACTTTATTTGATAGAGATAAGGAATCACTGGGAAGTTATAAGGCACATTTGAAAACTTCTTATGTGAAATACTACTTGCTCAAGGGGTTTTCGTTCAAAGTCAATGGGATTGGCACTTTTTGCTTGGATTTGAGCAATGGTTTAATTATTGATTCACATAAGGGACAATTTGATTTTCCAAAGAGTGATGATGTTTTGCATGGATATTTTCATTGGCCAAAGAAGAAAAAAGATTTAGAATCTTATGTTCATAATTGTGCTACTTACCACCACAATGCATCTAAATCATTACTTGATATTTTCATGGATTTTGTGTTTGGTTTAGCCTTAAGCTCTAGGCGGAAAGATCTTGTGCTTGTTGATAATTCAAACAAGATTGCTAAATTTAATATGTCTCATTTTGTTGAACTATTACCACTAAAAATGTTTAAATTTCATGCTGTGTCATTAGACTTAATTCCTTTACTTGTTGATTGTAGGATGATAAATGGAGCTACTCATGTCAAACATCCCAAGAAAAAGTTCCATGAGCGTGATAAAACACAAAGTGAGCTCGCTAATTTGTCTTTCATTGAAGATTTGGATTCGAGGACGAATCCTTTTCAAGAAGGGGAGAATAATAAGAACCAGTACACATGGAATCCAATAAGGGTCTATAGTGGGCTCATCACAAGGACCATAACTACATCCTTAAAGAATCATTGGTGGAAGAAACAAGAAGGCCCAATAATAATTCCATTCAATAGAGGAAAGTATTACAGTGGCCCATTTCAAGTGATATCATGGATCGAAGACAATGCTTACAAGATTCGAGGTCGAATCATTTTCAAGGAGGGGAGGATGATGCGGCCCAACATAATGAAGATCCATCAAGAGTACAAATTGGGTCAATCACAAGGCCCAAGTCCAAACGATTAAGATAACTCTTCATTGGTGATATTCAAAGATGGTGGAAATCCAAGTCAAGCCCATTTGCAAAAGATGAAGAAGAATTCAAGGCTTTTTATAATTGTTTAAGTGCTGATTTTGGTGATTGAATTAGGCCCAAATCAGCCCTATTATTTTTGGTCATCATTAATTTAAATTATTTAGCATAAAAGAGAAAACACTAGTTGTATTTAGAAAGGATTCCTTAAATCCTTTTCTAAATAAAACTCTATTTACTTGTTTTCTAGAATAGGTTTAGGAATCTTTTTCCCATTGTATTTAGATTACAATGCTGCCCTATACCTATAAATAGGGCACATCCATATCAGTTTGAAACAGGCTTTAATTCAATAAAATTCTTAAGTTTTTCTTTACACTTGTGTAAGAAACCTTATGGCTAATTGTGGACTCAATTAGTGGCTAGTCGTGGACTCGACTAGCAAATTGATTCGTGGACTCGAATCAATCTTACTTTCTTCAACCTTAGATTTAGGTTCGTGGACTCGTTCTTGAATCGAAGGAAACTAGATCCGACTCTAGTTGATTGAAGATTGCAACATCGAGGTACTTGAAGCTACATGGGATTCTTCCAAGTCTTTGAGGATTCGAGACAAAGGGTTTCTCGTGAGGTTTAAGGTGTTTTGATCCATCTCTATCTTTACTTTGAGAGCAATTCTTGGGACAGTACTCATCTTATTTGAATCTTGGACTAGATTCATATCACACCAACAGATATTCTTTCTTTCATAATGGTAGAAAAATTGTACTTGTACCTTTATCTCCAAAACAGATTTTTGAGGATGAAAAGAAAGAGAGAGAAAAAGAAAAAAAGAATGGAAAAGAAAGAATGAGTGAAATAGAAAATTTGAGTGAAAAAGAATTGAGTGGAAAACAAGGAGAGATAAAAGAAATGAGTGCACAAAAAATAGAGGAGAAAAAGAAGGAACAAAATTTCTTTTGTACTGGAAAAATCGTGGAAAAAGTTTTGAGAGAGGGGAGACCTATTTACTTGATACTTTTTAAAGAGGCTAACCTTGAAAATACTAGCCTTGAACATATGCCCAAGGAAATATCTTCTCTTTTGCAGGAATTTGGTGATGTTTTTCCAAAGGAACTTCCTAAGGGATTGCCCCCTTTGAGAGGAATCGAGCACCATATTGATTTGGTACCCGGGGCACCAATTCCAAACCGTCCAGCCTATAGATGTAGTCTTGAGGAGACTAAGGAGATTCAAAGGCAAGTGGAGGAACTTTTAGCTAAGGGGCAAATTCGAGAAAGCCTTAGTCCATGTGCAGTGCCCGTGATACTAGTGCCAAAGAAGGATGGAACATGGAGGATGTGTGTTGATTGTCGAGCAATCAACAAGATTACAGTGAAATATAGATTTCACATCCCCCGTTTAGATGATATGCTTGATGAACTTTGTGGTCTTGCGTGTTTTCTAAAGTGGACTTAAAGACCAAACAAGGTCTATATCACCAAATTAGAATCCGTGAGGGTGATGAATGGAAGACAGCATTCAAGACCAAACAAGGTCTATATGAATGGCTTGTCATGCCATTTGGACTCACAAATGCTCCTAGCACTTTCATGAGGCTCATGAATCATGTGCTACGGGGGTATATTGCTGAGTTTGTGGTGGTTTACTTTGATGATATTCTTATTTACAGCCATGATTTGAATGAACACGTCACACACTTGCACAAAATATTCACCATTTTAAGGAAGCATAAACTATATGCCAACCTTGAAAAGTGTGAATTTTGTACATCTTCAATTCACTTTCTTGGCTATATTGTGAGTGAAAATGGAATTGAGGTTGATGGAGCTAAAGTTAAGGCTATCCTTGAATGGCCAACACCGATGACAGTTAGTTAGGTACGAAGCTTTCACGACCTAGCTAGTTTCTATCGTCGTTTTGTGAAAGACTTTAGTACTACTGCTGCTCCACTAACCGATGTGATAAAAAAGAATGTTGGGTTTATTTTGGGAGAGAGGCAAGATGAAGCTTTTAAAATTTTAAAAATAAAAATTGAGTTCTTCTCCTATTCTTGCTCTTCCAAATTTTGAAGCAGCCTTTGAGATTGATTGTGATGCTTCCGGAGTTGGTATTGGGGCTGTCCTCATGCAAGGTGGCAAACCAATTGCCTATTTTAGTGAAAAACTAAATGGGGCAAGCCTAAATTATCCAACTTATGATAAGGAGTTCCTTGCTCTAGTTAGAGCATTGGAACATTGGGAGCACTATTTGAGACCTAAAGAGTTTGTCATTCATACTGACCATGAGTCTTTGAAATATTTGCGAGGTCAAGGCAAACTCAATAGGCGCCATGCTAAGTGGGTTGAATATATTGAATCTTTTCCTTATGTGATCCAATATAAGCATGGTAGGGATAAAGTGGTTGCTGATGCACTTTCCCGTAGATACTCTTTACTTACCTCTTTGCATACACGATTTTTGGGTATTGAGCATATTAAAGACTTGTATGCAAATAATCCTTACTTTTCCAATATCTTTCATGCATGCAAAAATAGTTCTCATGAAAAATTCTATGTGCATGAAGGGTTTTTGTTTAAGGCTGATAGACTATGCATTCCTATGTGCTCTTTAAGGGAATTGCTAGTCAAGGAAACCCATGGAGGAGGCCTTATGGGGAATTATGGGATCCATAAGACTTATGATGTCTTATGTGAATATTTTTATTAGCCTAAAATGAAACGAGACGTTCATAGGGTTTGTTCTAGATGTATAGTGTGTAGGCAAGCTAAGTCTAAAAGCATGCCTCATGGACTTTATCAACCCTTACCTGTGGCTGAACATCCTTGGATTGATATCTCAATGGATTTTGTCCTTGGGCTGCCTAGAACACAAAAGGGACATGATTCTATATATGTTGTGGTGGACCGCTCTTCAAAAATGGCACACTTTGTTCCTTGCCATAAAACTGATGATGCTAAATATGTGGCTGATATTTTCTTTAGAGAAATTGTGCGTTTGCATGGCATGCCTAAGTCAATTGTTTCAGATCGTGATGTGAAGTTTCTTAGCTATTTTTGGAAAACCCTATGGGGAAAACTAGGAACTAAACTCTTATTTTCTACTACTAGTCACCCTCAAACTGATGGGCAAACTGAAGTAGTAAATAGGACTTTAGGAACCTTACTAAGGGTTTTAGTTAAGAAAAATTTAAAGACTTGGGAAAATTGCTTGCCATTTGCTGAATTTGCTTACAATTGCCATGTTAATAGCACCACTAGGTTATCTCCTTTTGAAATTGTTTATAGATTTCAACCACTAACCCCGTTGGATTTAATTCCTTTGCCTATTAAGGAAGTGTTGAATACAGATGGAGCAAAGAGGGCGGAGGCAGTCAAGACAATCCATGAAAAAGTGACACGCCAAATTGCAAGGAAAAATGAGCAAATTGCAAAGTTTGTCAATAAGGGGCGTAAACCAATGATCTTTAAACCTGGAGATTGGGTTTGGGTGCATTTGAGAAAAGATCGTTTTCCTGCCCAAAGGAAGTCTAAGTTGCTGCCTAGGGGAGATGGACCATTCCAAGTGCTTTCAAGAGTGAATGACAATGCATACGTCCTAGAGTTACCCGGTGAGTATAATGTGAGCACAACATTCAACGTAGCTGATTTGTCTCCCTTTGATGTTGGTGATGAAGATTCATGGGCGAATCCTTTTGAAGATGGGAGAAATGTTGTGGACAACCAAAGGCTTGGAGACCCACTTCAAATAAGAGAAGGTCCAATTACTCGTTCAAGAGCCAAAAACTTGCAAGAGGCCATGAATGGACTGATCCATACACTTTGGAAAGAAGATGGCACCAAGATACTTGATGGACTTAACATGGAAGATACCAAGTGGGTCAATATCTTAACCTTGCATTTGGAGGCCTTAGACGCTGTCATTTAAATACCAACAAAGAATCAAGGCCCAACTAGAATTTGAAGACCAAATTGTTGAAGAAATGTGCCAAGCTAGTTGTGCTGAATTGAAACAATAAGTTGGGCATAAAATAAGTGGGGAAATCCTTTAAGAGTGGTCCAATTTCGTGGCTTAAGCTTAGGAGAAGACAAAAGGAGCTAAACTCAAGTCACATGGAATAATTAAGTGTCATTTACTTCAAAATTCAATAGTAGTAATTTCTGAATTTAAGTATTTTTATGTTACAAGCTAAGGAGTAAATGCACCTTCTTTGAACGTGTATATCCCTTTTTAAAGGGCTAAAGAACTCATTTTTGGGTAGATTATTGAAGTTGAATTCATTTGGATATGTGCTTTGCACTTCCATTTCCTTTCTAGCATTCTAGGAAGAATTTCTGACTTATCAAGGATATTACCCTCCTTGTGGCGTCCCAATTGGCCTTATCACCCTTCAACCCGGTGTGGCGGCTTCCCTATTCATCCATACACGTCCTCACCCATTTCCCATACCCCACATCAACCACAATCCACAAAAACAACCCCTACACTTCAAAATCAGTACACAGAAATTGGGAAAACGGATCGTGACTTGAGCTGTGGAGTTCTAGGCCTTTAAATCCAATATCAAGCCGGTGGAATCCACATCAAGAAGTGTTTTTGATTTGGGTATTTTGTGCGTTTTAGGGATTTGTAGGGGTTTAAGAAGGGAGTGTTCACTTAGGGTTTTAAAAAACACTCATGGCTTAGTGGTTAGGTGCTTGGTTTACAAATGGGAGGTCTAAAGTTCAATTTTCCTTGGTGAAATTAGTTATTTCTTATTGTGTGATCCTTGTCTTTTTTCCTTCTTTTGTCTTCTAGTGGTAGAAGACTTGGTTTGGTCCCATTTTGTTGTTGACGTGCATAATCTAGTCTTTTTCCCCCATGCCAAAATTATTTTGATTTAGCTCTTTATTTATAATAATTCCGAAGTAGCTAATCTAAGCAAGTAATTCTACTACGAGGGTAGTTACAAGGGATTTGCCAGTTATCCTAAACAGAATTCATCTCCTTGGTCTTCTTCTGGTGGGTTTGCGTGGTCCTCGTCCCCTGGAACCATGTTTCCTTCATCGAGGTTGCTTTCGTTCTCGAGTTCGGCCTGGGTGCGGCTTATGACGAACACCTTTTCGAGGGCACCGTAGTTTCCTCTATGGTTCGTGCCCCCGTGTTGGCCCATGGTTGTGGGGCGTGATTTCTGGGGTTGAGTGCATTGGAAGGCCTTGTGCCCTTCTCCCCCGTAGTTGAAGCATCGCCAGGGGTTGCCCATGCAATCTTTGCCTCTATGGTCTTTGTTGCATTTTGGGCAAGGGAAGCTCCTTGTATTAGTTTCGTTGTTTCCTAGGGGTGGCCTCTGGCCAACTGGATTGCTTGGTCTCGTGTTGGCGTCGTTTCTCGTTCTTTTTATAGGTGGTGCTCCACCTCCTGTGTTCCTTTTTCGAATCTGTTCCTGAACCCCACGTTGCAGCAATTGGATCCGATAGAGATTTGCGGCATTGGAGTAAGCCTCGTTGAGGGTCCGGGGTCTGTTTACTACTAGTGCTTTTCGGGCATCGAAGTTGAGACCCGATACAAACCTTTCTATTTTGGTTGCCTCCGTGGGGACTAGTTCTGGTGCGAAGCGTGCTAGCTCGAGGAACCGTTTATGGTATTCCATGACGGTAGTCGTTCCTTGTTTTAAGTGGAGGAACTCTTCGTGCATGGATGCTTTTACGTGTGTTGGATAGAATCGTTCTCGTAGTCGTTTTTTGAGCTTTTCCCAGTTGAACCCTGGTTCCTGTCTGTAAGTGGGCCCCTCGTGGATCCACCAAAGGTCTGCCTCGTGTCCGAAATAGAATGAGGCTATCTCTACACGACGTTCCTCTGGGAATTCTACCAACCCTAGAATCTTGTCGAAGGTCCGGATCCATTCCTCCAGGATTACGGGATCTTCTTCTCCGGAGAACGTGGGTGGTCGATGATTTGAAACTTGTCGGGTGACTTCCGAGTTCGTGTTTGATGGAGGTGGTGGGGGTCTGTTGTTGCGGAGAGCTACGTCGCTTAGTGTCTGGGCGACTTGTGTTAGTTGCTGTAGGGTTTGAGTCAGGGGATCGTGTGTGGTGGGTTCCTGAGTCCTTGATTGTCTTCTATTTGGTGCCATGCTGCTGTTTTACTGGGCCAATGTTTATAGTAATGTCGAGTTAGAGTTTTGTACCCTTACCTTGTGTGATAAGCGGAGGGAGAGTCTTTTTAATTTAAACAAGAGTGAGGGGGGCATGTGATCGTGGGTATACTCACAATCTTACCACGTGTCTTAAGTCTCCTGAGTCCTATGTACTTAAACACCTAGAGTTCAAGCCTAATGTCTTAAAGTCCGGTCTTAAAGGTCTTATCCTAGGGTCAAACTTAGGCTCTGATACCAACTGTAACACCCCAGATTTTCGAAACTTTTAAAACATATATAATAATGGTAAATTCTCATTAAATCCCAAACAGAGCAGTACTAAACATAAGAATACAGGGTGTTATGCCACATCTGAGCTAGAGAACTCAGATGCACATGCTAAGCTATCTAATTATCCTTAAACAACATCATTACACCATTATGGCATGCAGGCCGAAGATGAAACTATCTATCTAAGCCTTGGGTCCTCTAGCGCGCTCCGGAGCTAATCGTCTGTGCCTGAAAGCTAAATATATCTGTTCAGCGAATAGGTTACTCAAACGAATGAATAATTTGGAGCAACGCTCACACCAAGTACAACCACCACACAATGATGAGCGACACCTGCTACCGGCAGGAATAGTGGATCCTTGATGTCAAAGGATCCAGCATCGTAATGCGGAGTTAGGAAACATTAAACATGAAATTCCTAACTTCACCGGTGAGAAAGGACCTACTGAATACATAGAATGGGAGAATGCTGTTGAAACTCTTTTCCATTTAAAGCACTATTCTGATTTTACAAAAATTAGGCTAGTTGCTACATCTTTTAAGGGTTATGCATTATCTTGGTGGCGAAAAAGAAATGGAGAGAGAGTTGCTAATTTTATTCCTTATGAATCTTGGGTTCAAGTGAGGGAAGATATGCGCCTAACCTTTCGTCCTAAATTTTTTTTTGTATGATCTTGAAAGAAAATTGCAGGGAACGGTGCAAGGAATAAAGACAGTTGATGAGTACCACCAAACTATAAATATTTTTCTTAAACAGGGAAACATACATGAAGAAGGGACAAAAACTGTTGCTCGTTTTATACATGGATTGAACTTAAAAATTCGATGTGGAATGAGTATTCAGAGATATGACACCCTATATGATGCCTTGTATGCTGCACGTGAATCTGAGGCAAAAATTAAAGAGATTTAAATGCACAAGTCTAACAATATTGCATCAAGATGGAACAACACTTGTTTCACCCTTCAAAGGCGTGATGAAAATCCTCCTCCAAGAGATGATTCACGAGACAACGGTAAGGAAAAGGTAAGTGAGGTAGTGACGCCTCAACATGATAGAAAGTTGATTTGTTATAGATGTAATGGGAGAGGCCACATAGCTCGTGATTGCCCTAACAAGAGGGTAGTTAAGATAACAAAACATTCTGAAAATTTTGCTTCTTGTCTTGAATATAAGTCTAAGGATGAGGTATGTAACCATTTTGAAACTCTCAATGAACATGTTGAGGGAGAACCATTCATACCTTTAGATTCTGATTCTAAATATGTTGCTAGTGAGTTTAGTCATACTGTTGTTGTTAAGGTGGTTTTGAATGTTCACCTTTTAAAAGAAGATGAGTCTCAAAGAGAAAATATATTTTGTACTAAAGGGTCAATTAGAGAGAATGCTTGTGCTATGGTAATAGATTCTAGAAGTTGCACAAATATGGCTAGTGCAGTTATGGGTAAATTTCTCCAGTTACCTTTGCTTAATCATCCAAATGCTTATTGTTTGCAATGGTTAACTGATGCAGGAGAAGCTAGAGTAACCAAACAGGATCTTATTCCTTTATCTATTAACAGTTACTCTAATGAAATCTTGTGTGATAATATCCCAATGCAGGCTGCTCATATCTTGTTAGGTAGACCATGTCAATTTGACAGAAAAATAAGTTATGATGGAATGAGGAACACTTATGTGTTTCATATGAATGGAGTTACATATGTCTTGCCTCGTTTGTATCCTAAACAAGTAGAAGAAATTCAATTGACATTGATGCAAGCTCTCAAACCAGCCTCAAAGAAGGAAGAAATCAAAGAGAGAAAAGTGGAACCTCCATGTTTGGAATTGCAATCACCACTCCAATCCTCTAACTCAGTTTGTAGCCAAACAAAGGGACCACAATCAGTGATACAGTGGAAAGGACCAGCCCAAGGTGTCAAAGTGCAACCTCTCTTGGTCACTACAAAGGATATTAAGCAAGAGAAAAGAAGGGGAGTAACTATTTACTCACTTTTATTTCAAAAGCATGCATTAAAAATCTCTAGATTTGTTTGCCATGTTTCTATTAATGATCTACATGCTAGATGTGTAAGAAATTTTTTTGCATCCATACATCCGAGATTCCTTAACTTTGATTTTACTAAAACTTTATTTGATAGAGATAAGGAATCACTGGAAAGTTATAAGGCAAATTTGAAAACTTCATATGGCAAATACTACTTGCTCAAGGAGTTTTGGTTCAAAGTCAATGGGATTGACACTTTTTGCTTGGATTTGAGCAATGGTTTAATTATTTATTCACATAAGGGACAATTTGGTTTTCCAAAGAATGATGATGTTTTACATGGATATTTTCATTGGCCAAAGAAGAAAAAAGATGTAGAATCTTATGTTCATAACTGTGCTACTTACCACCACAATGCATCTAAATCATTACTTGATATTTTCATGGATTTTGTGTTTGGTTTAGCCTTAAGCTCTAGGAGGAAAGATGTTGTGCTTGTTGATAATTCAAACAAAATGGCTAAATTTAATATGTCTAATTTTGTTGAACTATTACCATTCAGAATGTTTAAATTCCATGCTATGTCATTAGACTTAATCGCCTTACTTTTTTATTGTAGGATGAAGATTGGAGCAACTCGTGTCAAGCATTCCAAGAAGAAGTTCAATGAGTTCCATGAGCGTGATAAAACAGAAAGTGAGCTTCCTACTTTGTCTTTCATTGAAGATTTGGATTCGAGGACGAATCCTTTTCAAGAAGGGGAGAATAATAAGAACCATTACACATGGAATCCAATAAGGGTCTATAGTGGGCTCATCACAAGGCCAATAACTACATCCTTAAAGAATCATTGGTGGAAGAAACAAGAAAGTCCAATAATAATTCCATTCGATAGAGGAAAGTATTATAGTGGCCCATTTCAAGTGATATCATGGATCGAAGACAATGCTTACAAGATTCGAGGTCGAATCATTTTCAAGAAGGTGAGGATGATGCAGCCCAACATAATAAAGATCCATCAAGAGTACCAATTGGGCCAATCACAAGGCCCAAGTCCAAACGATTAAGACAACTCCTCATTGGTGATATTCAAAGATGGTGGAAATCCAAGTCAAGCCCATTTGCAGAAGATGAAGAAGATTTCAAGGCTTTTTATAATTGTTTATGTGCTGATTTTGGTGATTAAATTAGGCCCAAATCAGCCCTATTATTTTTTGTCATCATTAATTTTAATTGTTTGGCATAAAAGAGAAAACACTAGTTGTATTTAGAAAGGATTCCTTAAATCCTTTTCTAAATAAAACTCTATTTACTTGTTTTCTAGATTAGGTTTAGGACTCTTTTTCCCATTGTATTTAGATTACAATGCTGCCCTATACCTATAAATAGGGCACATCCATATCAGTTTGAAACAGGCTTTAATTCAATAAAATTCTTAAGTTTTTCTTTACACTTGTGTAAGAAACCTTATGGCTAATTGTGGACTCAATTAGTGGCTAGTCGTGGACTCGACTAGCAAATTGATTCGTGAACTCGAATCAATCTTCCTTTCTTCAACCTTAGATTTAGGTTATTGGACTCGTTCTTGAATCGAAGGAAACTAGATCCGACTCTAGTTGATTGAAGATTGCATCATCGAGGTACTTGAAGCTACAATGGGATTCTTCCAAGTCTTTGAGGATTCGAGACAAAGGGTTTCTCGTGAGGTCTAAGGTACTTTGATCCATCTCTATCTTACTTTTTGAGAGCATTCTTGGGACAATATTCCATTTTATTTGAACCTTGGACTAGGTTCATATCATAAACGTATGCAAATTGTTGTACCCTTCGATTGATACTTGATTGAGGCTATTGTTGAGCCTTGATCTTCTTGGTAATGATGATGACCTTGTGTGACTATGATTGAGATTGGTGGTTTGTTACTTGAGCTTTGCTCACGAGTTTGGCAGTTTTGTGATTGTGAAATTAATGGTACCCTCGTGTATTGAGAGTTCGGCGGTGAATAGGGATGTAGGTGGGGGGACGACGGTCCTCGAAGGCAAAAGGATGGACTCAGAAGTACAGGGTGGCACTAGGTGGTAATTGTTGGAACTGAAATAAGGCCGGGGGTAGCCATAAGGTTGGGTTACCAGCATTATTCGCTGACCGGGTGTTATCCCTTGATTCTACAGGTTTTGAGTAGATGCTGAGAGCGCTAGATGTGGATCGCTAGATAGAGTAGCTACCATGTTTAGACGTTACCTTTTGTTGGCCTGTGTGCCTAGACGTTTTTTGTTTATTGACTTGTTAGTTTCTCCGCTTGTGCACCTATGTTTGGGATATGTGTGACATAACACTTACCGATTTATATAGCTTCCGCTTGCTTTATGTCTTCATGATTAGATGCTTTCCTTTGAATTTTAAGTTTTAAAAATGTGGTAAAAATCGGGGGTGTTACAGTTATGGTGTTGTGGTACCTATGTTACAGCACTACGGGTGCTTAGATTATTGCGCTGCGATGCAATCAGGTTATAGCACTGCGAGTGCTTAGATTATTATGCTGCGGTATAATCAGGTTTATGGCATTGCGTGTGCTAAGATCGGTGGTAAAATATTGATTGGTGGAAAAGTAGGCGGGGAGCATTGCTCCGGAAGGGTGGGACTGGTGTACAGGGTGGTCTCGGAGGTACATGTTGGAACTATTATAAGGATGGAGCGGTGTTATAAGGTTGGAACTTTGCATAAGGTTGGAACATAGATGTAACACCCCTAATTTTTTAAAACATTTAAAGCTTATGAAATAAATGCGAATCTATCATTATTACCCAAACAGAGCAGAAGCTAAGCATAAGAGTCAGGGTGCTATGCCACATCTAGGTTTGAGAACCTAGATGCACAAGCTAAACTAACTAAAGAAGTATAATCCACAAATCAATATTCAAATACAATCCAAGGCACACATGTCATCTAACTAATACTAGAGCTATCTAAGCTAAATCCACGAGTCCAACTAGCGCGCTCTGGAGCTAGTGATCAGTACCTGAAAAATATATGGTGTAACAACCGTCAGTGAATAATGCTGAGTAATCCACTCCCACGTGTTGAGTACAATATATGTAGATATAAGAAAACCATTTTGAGAATGAGGAATACATATATAGTCCTAAAAAACTCTAGCTTTAAACCAAGATCAAGACTCGAGACGCATCAACAGACTGGATACAATAAAACGACATAAAGATACTAGCATGCAACCTAGAACCACAAGACAAGGCAATAACAAGGCTCAGAAATAATAAGCAATAACACCTGCACACACGTCCATGATCCAACCTTATACCAAGTTCCAACCTTCACGCCTCTCCAACCTTATTTCAGTTCCAACCTGTACCTCCAGGCCACCCTTATATCGCCCCCCTTATCCCTCCGGAGCCCGCATGCTCACCATCGACATATCGCCAACAAGACCACCAAGCTGATAGCACCGCGATGCCATATAACATGATCTATGCCTATAGCACAATAATCAAATGGTCTTTGCCTATAGCACAATAATCGAGCACTCGTAGTGCCAAATCGCCAACGTATCTTTTCCACCAATCACATATCTTTTCTCGTCACGGGCAACCACATAACAATCAACATTCAACGGTAACAATCAACAGCGATCAATACTCAATATTCACAATGCCACAACAAGGGAAGGCACAAGGCTCTCAAGGGAACATACAAATTTCATCCTAGGCCAACGGGATACCAACTTAAACCACATGCAATAATCAAGACTCACAACTCCTAAAACGGTACCTGAAACATCAAACTAGACTCCCAAACATCAAACTAGGCACAACGGGGCATGGGGAGACAACAAACGGGGGGAAAAGACACACCACATCAGTCTGCCCCCCGGCGGACAGCCTCGTACCAGCGGGTACACCGGTGGGTAGTCAGGTGGGGGTTCGTGTAACACCCCCTCGATTTTCATGCCAATTTAAAGCTTAAATATGTAAAGTAAGGTACTAACAGATATCATAAACATAAGCAACAGCGAAAGTCTAATATAAAACAGGGTAAACCAAGGAGTGTTATGCCATGTTCACCCCAACGTGAATGCACAGGCAAGTCTAAAACCATCCATCTAAATTGTTCAACAACTGTGGCACACAGGCCAAAACACTAACTACAAAGTTCAGGGGATCTATACTATAAACGGCTAACGCTCTCGCCATGTCTACTCTGGACATGTAAAGCACAATGTTAGGAATATATTGTAAATTTTGACGAGCCGAATGTATTTTTGAAAAATCAAGTAGTCCCCATTTTTATTCTATTTGAGTCAGTTTAAGTCTACGGAGTATGGTGCACCCATATCATGCAACCCATGTACAAGTCTGGAAGATCATAATTTATTTGAAGAAGTTAAGCGGTATTATAGCTTAACACAATTATGATGCAGATAAGTCACCAATAATCATGCTAGAGGAGTTGGAAGAAATGCGTGTGAGCTATGCCAAATGATTCTAAGTTCAAATCTCAAGTGAAGCATTTTTACCTTGCTTGGGAGACTAGCTCCACCGTATGGGAGACTAGCTCATACCGGAGACTAGCTAACATGGAGACTAGCTGGGAGACTAGCTAGCTAGCTTGGGAGACTAAGTAAATTGGAGACTAACCAAAGTGAATGCACAAGTCTCACAAGAGCCATGCACCAGATGGAGAAACACACCAAGTATGGTAGACCAAGCTTAAAATCGAAACAGAGCATCTCACCATGAACAACTATGAAGTTTTTACAGAGGAATATCTGATATATTTTCATCTGAACATCAAGTTTTTATGGTGGAACCGGAGACGCTCAAAGAAGGCTGATTCGCGGAAAAATTGTTTTATACTCAAGCAAGAATCAGCAGATAAATTATTTGATTAACTTGACATGTCAGAGCATTTCTGAATGACAAGAAATATCAAGCTTCCCGCGCCGAACTTATTCAAATTTTGGAGGCTACAAAATTCAAGACACGGCAGCGGGCAAATTATTCAAATCATCTGACAAAAGGAGAAATGACATCTACCTAATATTTCAGATCAAGTTGACAATATCTTTTGATCAAATACAATTCAAAATGGACGATCGAGATCGAAAGTTAATCAACGGGCAAATAGCTTTCATTGGCTATATATTGCCAAAGCAGACTTGAAGACAAACACACTTGAATAAACACTTGAACAAGAGCAGTATACGAATTCTACAAGAAAACTACGCAGAATATCCAATCAATCATCAAGTGATATATTGAGCTATATACGAAAAAATTCAAGTCTGAGTGAGAGAAAATTTTTATCTCTTTGTAGATTTCTCTACTGAGTGTAGAAAGACGGCGGAGTAACTAGAGAGAGTGAAAAACCCTGGTTGAGTGTAGCTTTGTGCGTAGACTCTTTGTAAAGGGCAGAGTAACAGGAGGAGCTTGTGAAAACCCTGTGAGAGTGTAGCTTTGTGCGTAGCACTCGGTGTAAAGGGCAGAGTAACAAGAGGAGCTTGTGAAAACCCTGCGAGAGCGTAGCTTTGTGTGTAGTTCTCGTGGTGTAGGAGTACATCTTGGTGCGAAGTACTCGGGAAGGCGGAGTAACAAGAGGAGCTTGCGAAAAACCTTGGAGGATAGTAGCTTTGTGCGAAGCACTCGGAGAAGTGTCGGTGGACACTTATTCACTATTGTATCTGGGTGATTGAAGAATAGTGAATTTCCTCCTTGAAGTGAAAGGAGAAGAGTGGACTAGGAGGATTACACCACCTCTGAACCACTATAAATTTCTCTCTCTATTTACTTACTGCTCATATACTTTGTGCATGCTTATTCTAACTGCGAACTAACCCGATTACGATTTATTACATATCTTTATCTGTCGGGGTTTAATAGTTCCCACGTTTGCATGCAAGCCAAACTTTACGTACATCATCCTTGAATCATATCAAGTGTTTCTAATGTGTTGCATGTTTAAAATATCACTTTGAGCACCACACTATTAAGCATAACACTTTACCGCTACCTATTCCGCTGCACACTCTAAGTTGTTTATCTTGTTGATGCTTGTTACTTAGAGTTGAAATTACCAAAGTGTTATTTGCCTTGTGTGTTTTTGCAAAAGATTTGAAAAAGTTAGAGAAGTCTATTCACCCCCCCCCCCCCTCTTGACTTCTCACCACCATTTCGGGACCAACAAGTGGTATCAGAGCGGTTGTCTATTTGAGTCAATTTGAACTGCTAGACAGGTCTCAAAATCTTCAAGATGAAGAGAGATATGGTTCTCGCTCAAAATCTGCTTTTCTCACTTAACAAATTTGATGATTGGAAAATTCGAATGCAGGTGTACTTATCTGCTTTAAATGACGAAATGTGGGAAGTCATCACAAATGGTCCTATCCAAATTATGGAAGTTAACACTGCCGCCACACTAACTCCAGATGCTCCAAAATATGTTCCAAAGCCAAAAATGGAGTGGACTAGTGAAGAAAGAGGACGAAATAATTTGGACAACATTGCCAAAGATATTTTGTTCAAAGTCGTAGATGACACCATATTCCCAAATATTCGAAAGTGCGCCACAGCAAAAGAAATATGGGATACACTTATTGGTATCGGTGAAGGCGATGAGCAAGAAAAAGACAACAAACTAACCAATGCCATGAAGAGGTTCGAAGATTTCAAAATGCTACCGAACGAAAGCATCACCGACATGGAAGCTCGATTGATCAAAATCCTTGGAGAAATCACGGATCTGGGAAAGACCATTACCGAGAAGGAAATATCGCTCAAAGTGTTACGCGGACTATCTCCAAAATTGAGATATGAAGGTGACCGCAATGCGCGATCATAGAGATCTAAGGACATTATCTATGGATAAACTCTTTAGTGATCTTAAGGTGTATGAGATCGAAATGAAGACAAGTGTCGAAGAAGAACGTGATGAACGAACATCCACACTAATGGCTGAACAACCTTCTTCATCAAGGTCAGTAATAAATAATGATTTTTTATCTGACGAACAATTTTCCTTATTTGTTAGGAAATTCAAGAAGTTCATGCGAAAGAACAAAGGATCACCACAAGGAAATTCTTTTCGAGAGAATAGAAGATCAAGAAGGGAACTGGTCGAAGATAACACAAATGTGTGTTACAATTGTAGAAAGCCTGGACACTTTATGGCTGAATGTCCACACCCCAAGGCGGACAAAAATTCGAACACTTCTAATTCTCCACAGGTGGAATACAAATCCAAAGAGAAGAAATTCTAAAAGGGCAAACGAAAGGCACTAATAAGCGATCCGCTAGAAGCAAGTGAATCCGAATAATCATCTAGCGACGAGAGTGATTCATCACAAGAAGATACGTCGCTACTATGTTTAGTAAGCAAGACATCCGAACATGAGGAATGCTATATGGCGCGTGAAACCGACGAAGAGGTATCTTCTAGTTCTTTTAGTTCTTTTAGTTTCGTTGACACCTCTTTCGAGACTCAAGAATCTTTTCAAAGTCTTATGGATGATTGTCAAAAGGTCATGGCCACTCATACTCAAATCAAAGAGCGCAATAATACGTTAATTCTTGAAAAGGAAGAAATGTCACAAAAATTGCAAAATGCTCTAAATGAAATGAGTAATTTGAAAGCCGAAAATGTTCGACTTCAAGAAGAGTGTAAAGCTAGAGAGGTTCGAGAACATAACCTTCGGGAAGTAATCGCATCATTTACAAATTCATCCAAAATAATGGATAAAATGGTAAACATGCAAAAACCCGCTAGAGATAAAGCCGGTTTAGGCTACGATCCATCTTGTTCTCAAACCCCTGTGAAACTGACTAATTCTACTACTACTTTAATTAATAATGTTCCAGTAGTAAAATTTGTGAAAAGTCAGTATAACACAATGAGACAAGGAGTTGGTAATCAAATAAATGCCCAGAAAAATGTTGCAAGGCCGAATCAAAAATCTATTATCTCGGGTAGGCAACAAAATTTTAAAAGGCAAAAATTTGTATCTCCAAAGAGAGCAAACGAGTCTAGTGCAACAAAACCTCATAGGAATATGGGAAGAATTCCGAGTATTGGGGCTGGGAGATTATATCCCTCAGAACAAGATTGGTCGCTTGAAGACAAACCATGGACCAAGTGCAGATTTGCTCTTTTTCATAGAATCA
The DNA here is from genome assembly GCF_001879475.1 of Ipomoea nil. NCBI lineage: Eukaryota > Viridiplantae > Streptophyta > Magnoliopsida > Solanales > Convolvulaceae > Ipomoea > Ipomoea nil. The sequence continues at coordinate 53,216 of NW_017619578.1, forward strand.
AGCAACTATATGCTTCCCAACCCGCACCAAAGCATTATTCGCAAGTGCGTTATAATTATAGAGTCTTTAATGGTTACAAATCACCTACTAACATAAAAGGACCCAAACAAGTATGGGTACCTAAAAATAATTAATCTTTTTTGCAGGAAGTTTGGTATTTCGATAGCGGTTGCACTCGACATATGACCGGCAATAAAGCTAGTCTAGTTGAGTTCAAAAGTGTCGAAGGACCAAAAGTAGTTTTTGGTGGAAACGATCGATATGGAATGACAAAAGGAACCGGAGCAATTGTGAAAAATGGTTTACGAATTGACGATGTATCTTATGTCGAAGGATTAAAATTCAGCATGTTTAGTACAAGTCAATTTTGCGACAAAAGATATCTCATAGAATTTTACAAAGGTAAATGTCAAGTCAAGGACGAATCTACGAATGAAGTCGTACTCGCCGGATCAAGAAAGAAAAATATGTACGTTGTAGATTGGAGTTCAACAAAGGAATCCGTATGCTTGATGACAAACAATTCGAATGAAGCTAGTTGGGAATGACACAGAAGGCTAAATCATTTGAATTTCAAAACCATCAACAAGCTTGCCAAAAATAAGTTAGTCGAAGGACTACCTGTAACACCCCGTGTTACGATCCCTAAAATCAATTAAATCATTTAATCAATTACCCAAAAGAAAGAATTAAATCACAATAATTAATTAGGAAAGGCCCACCATAGTCCACGGGCCCTTATCCCTAAACCCAATCCTTAATTCCAAAAGAAATAGAATTAGCAAGCCTATAATATTAGTTCCTAAGAATCCCAAAGGAATTAACTCCAATACCCTTAAACACAATAAACGTTCCACCACCCCAAAGAGCTCCAAGAATCCCCTTAGAAGAAATCAAGAAAGCAAGAAAGCTTAAAGAAAGACCCTTCATAGCAAAGGAATTAACTAAGGCTAAGAGGTAACCCATGTCTCAACAAAACCTATTTTCATAGTTATGATTTCCCCCGTATGTTTTCCCCATATTATTGTGTATTGATGATTTGTGATGTTATTATTGATGATTGATGGGATAATTCCATGGGTGATCTTGACATCGGGAGATTCTTGATAACTATGGTGTTCTTAACGATTATGTGGAGTTCTTGATAATTATATGGTGTTCTTGATAATTGTATGGCGTTCTTAATGCTTAAGTGTTATTTGTACCGAATCTTGTAATTAGAAGACGAACCGTATTCTTGTTGATATAAAAGTAATTAGAACCCTAGGTTGATGTTCTAGGTTGATGTTCTTGTTGATGCTTATGTGCTATTCTTACCGAATCTTGTAATTAGAAGACGAATCGTATTCTTGTTGGATTAAAAATAATTAGAACCCTAGGTTATATTGTGGAATTCGTATGGTATTATTCTTGGTATATTGGGTGGGATTTCGCATGATTGGGTGTTTATTAGGTCTAGGAAAGCATGATAGGTTATGTGTCGTTTGATTCTTGATTTTGATCCGTTAAATCGTCTACGTGTGTTATCAATTACGTTTGAAAGTGTCTAAGCATGGTCTCGGGTTCCACGAAGGTTCTCGAGGCGTTTTGGTGTTAATGAGTCAGTGGGGGGTAGGTGGGGGTAGGGGACCCGCCACCTACCCACGGTAAAAAAGGGGCAGTTTCGGCAGCGGGTAGCCGGCGGGCGGGCAGCTGCCCGCCGCCGACCCGCTGCCCGGAACAGTGTTACCGGCGGGTGGCCCCCCACCCACCGGCTACCCGCTGGAAATTCCCACACTTGGGACCCCGGCTTCCCCGTTTGATGTTTCCCCGACCCCCGTGGTGTCCCAACGGACTCCGTCTATCGTGCCTATGTCTAGTTTGATTTTCGGGTACCGTTCGTAGGTTGTATGGGTCTTATATATTGCATGCTAGTTGAATTGGTATCCCGCTGACCTAGGTGAAAGGAGTATGAACCCCTTAGGACCATTCTTAGTATGAGAAGGATCACGCATAGGTTTTGTTATACGTTTTCTCCCCCTTCCCAATGTGTTAATGTGGGTTGCATGTGCTTGCTATGTGTTATGTGTGCATGTTACCCCGATTTGGTTGAGATCAATCGGGCTATACGGGCAGTCGGGTGGGCTGAGAACCATACCGACTGTTAACCAGGCTGGTAGAGACCGGTCAGGTATATAAATATTATATAGGACTAAGTTCCACTATACGGGCAGTCGGATGGGCTGAGAACCATACCGGCTGTTAACCAGGCTGGTAAAGACCGGTCAGGTATATAAATATTATATAGGACAAAGGTCCACTATACGGGCAGTTGAATGGGTTGAGAACCATCCCAACTGTTAACCAGGCTGGTAAAGACCAGTCAGGTATATAAATATTATATAGAACTACGGTTCATTAGTCAGTTGCGATCGACTCCTCCGTAATGTGAGACGGGGCAGGGTGCTGCGGGGCCGTGTCAGAGCTATATGCGCTGACCCTCATGTATGGGCATGCGATTGGTCCTGTGGCGCCAACAAAGTGTGCTATGTGATGAAATATGGATGAGTTGTGTTTATGAGTATATTGGGGGATGTGACTATAGGATTTATGCTGGGGATTGTTTATGTTGGGTTATGATTATTAATGGTGCTCAGCTTTATCTGTCTTGCCTGTTGTGGATTGTATACGCTTGTTATAACTGTTGCTTGTGTCTAGCCTTATCTGTCGAGTCATTCCCGGTTTTAAAAGCTAGAGTCTCGTAGGATATATCTTCATGCTTCAAAATGGTTTTCGTATATCTATATATATCTCTATATGTATTGTATTTCAACGCGTTGGAGTGGGTTACCAGCATCTCTCGCTGAACAGATATATTTGGTTTTCAGGCACAGACGAGTAGATCACTAGAGCGCGCTAGAAGCTTGGACGTAGCTTAGATAGTTTTTCCCTTTCGGCCTGCGTGCCATGATTTAGTACTGATACTATTTGAGGATATTAGTCAGTTAGCCTGTGCACCTGAGTTCTCTAGCTCAGGTGTGGCATAGCACCCCATATTCTTGTACTATGTTTTGGGATTCAACGATATTTCACCTTTATTTTATAAGTTTTAAATATCATGAAAATCTGGGGTGTTACACTACCCAATATTGTGTTCAAGAAAGATCAAATATGTGACGCATGCCAGAAAGGAAAACAAATCAAAACATCATTCAAAGCCAAAACTCAAGAGTCAACATCCAGACCCTTAAGTCTACTGCACATGGATTTATTTGGTCCAGTAGACCCAGTAAGTATAAGTGGTAAGAAATATACTTTGGTTGTTGGTGATGATTTTTCCAGGTACACATGGACAATATTCATCAAGAAAAAGGATGAAGTCTTATCAAAGTTGCTAGAGCTATTGAAGCTATTACAAGTCGAAAAAGACATGAAGATTGCAATAATACGAACCGATCGAGGAACAGAGTTCGTGAACAGAGTAATTCAATCGTACTGCAATTCACAAGGAATTTTACATCAATTATTTGCCGCACGAACGCCGCAACAAAATGGTGTAGCTGAAAGAAGAAATCGAACACTTAAGGAAGCCGCACGAGTAATGATATCAGCCGCCGGACTACCAAAGAGATTTTGGGCAGAAGCAATCAACACGGCGTGCTATACTCAAAATCGCAGTCTAATCCACAAGTTCTATAACAAAACACCATATGAATTATGGAAAGGGAGAAAACTCAATCTCACCTATTTTCATACATTTGGTTGTAAATGTTTTGTACTTGTTAATGGAAAGTCTCAATTAAAGACTTTTGACGAACGAGCGGACGAAGGAACATTCTTGGGATATTCATCCACCAGCAAGGCATATAGAATATTCAACAAATCAACAATGGTGGTAGAAGAATCGATTCACGTTGTGTTCGACGAAAATCACGACAATAATGGCAAAAATGGTGAAGGTAATCGTGATTTAATTAATTCTAATGACAATTTCGAAGATAATGTGTTGCAGGAAGTAGAAGAATCAAGTGATATGGGTACTCACCAAATTGAGACAATATCCAATATGATACCCGAAATATCACGCACACCTACAACAGAAATTGCACCCGGAACTCAAGCGGAAGAAATTCCAGTAGATGAACCCGAAGATGCACCTGTCAACAATGCACAACAAGTGGAATCACAACAAGTATTCCAACAAGAAGGAAACTCTGAGAATCCAACAAGTTTCCAACGAAATCGAAAATGGCTAAGAAGTCACACACATGACTTAGTCATTGGAAATCCAAGGGACGGAGTAAAGACGCGATCATCTACTAGGAACCTACAACAAGATACAATGTTCTCATGTTTTCTATCACAACTGGAACCAAAAGAAATTGACGAAGCTTTAGCCGATCCAAGTTGGATAGATGCCATGCAAGAGGAATTAGATCAATTCAAGCACAACGACGTATGGAAACTTGTTCCAAGACCAACGCACCAAAATGTAATTGGCACTAAATGGGTCTTTAGGAACAAAGCAAACGAAGACGACGTCATTGTTAGGAATAAAGCAAGATTAGTTGCGAAGGGGTATTCACAATAAGAAGGCATTGATTTTGATGAGACATTCGCCCCCGTCGCACGGCTCGAAGCAATCCGGATATTCCTAGCATATGCAGCGCACAAGAATTTCATTGTATATCAAATGGACGTAAAGAGCGCATTTCTTAATGGCTTACTTGAAGAAGAAGTTTACGTCGAACAACCACCCGGTTTTGAGGTAAAAGACGTTGGTGATCAAGTCTACAAATTAAAGAAGGCATTGTATGGGTTAAAACAAGCTCCGCGAGCTTGGTACGACACCTTGTCGATGTTCTTATTTAGTTGTGGATTCACCAAAGGTCTAGTCGATAAAACCCTCTTTAGAATTCAAGAAAATAATCACATTTTATTAGTACAAATTTATGTTGATGATATTATTTTTGGAAGTACTGATAAATCTTTATGTGAGAAATTTTCTAAGCTCTTGCAGAACAGGTTCAAGATGAGTATGATGGGAGAATTAAATTACTTTTTGGGACTACAAGTCAAGCAACTTGAAGAAGGAATTTTCATAAATCAAGCCAAGTACACAAGAGATCTTATCAAGAATTTGGCGTAGATGGAAAATCCTCAGTCAAAATTCCCATGAGCACATCTCAAAAATTGGATAAAGATGATGAAGGAAAAGATGTCGATCAAACGATGTATCGAGGGATGATTGGATCGTTACTATATCTAACCGCAAGCAGACCGGACATATCTTACTCGGTTGGCGTATGCGCAAGATTCCAATCAAAACCCAAAGAAAGTCATCTGATTGCAACCAAGAAGATAATTCGATATCTCAAAGGAGCAATCAATGTGGGATTATGGTATCCCAAAGAAGGAGATTCTACACTAACTGATTATTCAGATGCAGATTTTGCAGGTTGTAAAATAGACCGAAAAAGTACCTCAGGGACATGCCAGTTCTTAGGGGGAAGATTGGTCTCTTGGTTCAGCAAAAAGCAAAACTCCATTGCTACGAGCACTGCCGAAGCCGAATATATTGTAGCTGGGAGTTGTTGTGCACAAATCTTGTGGATGAAGCAACAATTATTGGACTATGGGATTAAGTGCGAAAATGTTAGCATTTTATGCGATAATACAAGTGCAATCGCCATAACCCAAAATCCGGTGCTTCATTCACGAACCAAGCATATCGACGTTCGACACCATTTTATCCGAGACCACGTTGAAAAGAAAGACTTGAAAATCGATCATGTTCCTACGGAGAATCAAATTGCCGACATTCTCACAAAGCCATTGTGTGAATCTCGTTTTGCTACTCTAAGGCACGAAATGGGAATGATCAAAATGAGCTAAGCAATTTCTAAACTCTTAATTTATTTTAATATGTTCGCACTGTGCATGTTATATATGTGACCTATGTGCTTTTAATTTTATTTTTGTATATATGTAAAATATGTGTTTAGTTGTGTACAAGTATTCGTAAAATTTATATATGCCTAAATGTGTTATAATTTTATCTTACCAAATTTGCGTACCTGTGTTTGTAATTTATTTATATGATACGTATGTCTATTTATTTGCCACGTTTTAGTATAATTGTTCTATATAATTTGTTTGCTAAATGTGTTTAATTTGTTTAATTTAGAGCTGAGTATCCATTTTAGGGGGAACAAATCTATGCTGGGTTAGTTTGGTAGAAAAGGCATATATATTTAGGGGGAATTTAGAAAGTTTGCATGATTAGGTGGGTTTACATATATTGTGTTACTTTCTGATGCAAGCTAGCCTTATTTTTGGAGAATCAAATGTCAAAAAGTTTAGGCCCATATATAGAAAGTCAAAGGTTTAAATGTTTTGGGAACTTGAAGCCTTTTCAGATATTAGATATCTGTCTGTCCAATTTTTTTTCAAATTTCATTTCAGAAAATTTATCAGCTTTATTGAAATATGAAATCGAGATGATAATATTTATCTTGAATATATTTATTGCTCTAACAGATTATTTTCGAGATTTTTTATCTGATTTGCTCCAGGTTGGCGGTTATTTGAAGCACAATTTTTGGCGCCATGTACTCACAAATGGAGTATATAAATCTAAGCTGGAAAATTTAAATCATGTGGAAGGTCGAATTTATCCTCAAGGAGATCAATACTCTCTCTCTACCCACTAGAGGGCAAAGGAGTAATTTCGCACCTATTTCTCCTCAATCCTAACGGGTAGAAGTGGAGACCCAAAGAAGATAAAATTCTTCTCCTTCTTCCTCTCGCCGGCCGGAATTTTCGAACAAGAAGAAGCCACAAATCCTCCAATGCTTAGATACCCATCCTAAACCTTCGACATAAAGCTCTTCTACACACAAAAACCCATCACCCTAACCCAAAATCTCACCCAAATATCCTCTAAATCCAAATACCCAATCCCATCACCCTTTTTCGAACATCACCGCCGAAATAGTCAAAAAATTCACCAAAATTCCCAAAATCAAACCCAACTCAATGGAGGTTGATCAAGTGGAGATGGAGACAATCACTACCGGAGGAACAAGGAAGTCTAGCCATGTGCTTAGTGGAATGATACTTGACGTCACCGACTTCAACAAACAAGTGGAGGACAAAGCTTTATGGGTAAAAATTATCAACTCTCTTGAATCTTGTGGGTTGTTAAATTTTTGCACCTTTAGATATGTTGGATTTTATAAAGATGAGGTGACCGAATTATATCTGAATTCTAGAGTTGAAAATGGTTCAATTATTTCTATGATCAAAGGAGTTGATGTAGAAATAAAAATCGATGATTTTCGGAGGATTTTCAATCTTGTTGAAACAAACTTACGGGTAGAAAATCATGTGTATAATGTTAATGCCACTTGGGCCGAGGTACGCGATGCAAACGCACCGCTAGCTCCTAGGATAAACGGCAACAAAAGAGATTTGAAGAAGGACTACGGACTCTTGTTGGATATTGTACACAAATGTGTAGAGTCCCGGTATCATTGCCGTAACAAGTTGTCGGGAGATAAATTGTTGATTATGGATATTATCTTGAACAATGTTTGTGTTGATTGGGGTGCATTTATGTTTGGGAGATTGTGTGAGTCCTTAAAGAAGGCAAAACCTTGGGTAGATGGATGGTTTCAACAGGAAATCGGTTACGAGTTTGCAATTGGTGAAATTTTGAGGACAAAGAATGTGACCCTTTCCAAAGCCAAACACATCACAAATCATAGCTACCTCTTTCGGCCACCAAACTCAACCGAACCAAAAAATCCCACCTTACCCACAAGCCTACCAAAACCAACCCGAAAAAGGAAATTACCAAACCCTTTCCAAGACCTTAGACAGTTTATTCGAGAGCCAAGCAATGAAGGATCAAACACCCCTGCTTTTCGATCCAATGAAGAACAATCAAGCCACCCAATAACAAGACCCTTACCCTTCCCAAACCCAAACCCCCTTGTCACAGAAAGCCACGGGTTAGTTGAAGGAGGAAATAGAATGGAAGTTGATGTTGTTGTGAGTGACCAAGTTGAAGTTCGGAGTGTTGAGAACATACCAACAATTGGGGCGGATAGTGTACTTTTGGAGGAATATAAGCGTGCACTTGATTGGAGAGCTTGGAGGCTAGGAGATCACAATAAGATGGCCGAGACAATTGGGCCACAAACCTTGGAAAGAGAGGAACTAGTCTTGAGTTGGCTAGGCACACGTGACCTTGCCCGAGCTACTCGTCTTTCGGTAATCAATTCATGTTTTGTTACTAAACTTGCAAAGAAGAAGAGGACCGAGAAAAGTGTCATGGTTGAAGCCGCATCCGAAGTGCCAATAGGTGAATTTCATCCTAATGAAATTCGCCGGGCAACCATTGTATCTTTGGAGATTGATCCGTATCCTGCCACTGTTGGGGATGAGAATTTAAGTTATGAATCTTGTTTTCCACATCCCACAACGGAGGTTACAGAGTCTATTCATGATGATGTTAGTGCACCGAGTCAACAAATTTCTTTGAATTTGGATGAGGCAAGGAATTTTCCTACCTTGCCACCTACTTGTGAGGTCTATGATCAAGACCACCCGAGAAACCGTTCTACTTTGTTGCTTTGTTACAATAATGAGGAAGCCGAACCCAATCTTGCCGAGACAATGATCACTACTCCTCAAGATGATTTTGCTCAGCCATTGCCGAATCAAACACCACCGATGCATAGTGAAATAATGTTCAATGCTCAATCCTTACAGGAAGAAATTGTTGGGGATGTCAAGGCAATTCTTCAAGAGTCTACGGGAGGATTAAACACCAAGGTGGATGCAATGGACAACAAACTTGATGGCTATCACAAGGAGATGGTGGACCGTGCTCTACAATTGTTTAATAGGCAAGGCCTATTGAAGACTGAGATTGATACGGCAAAGAACGAGTTAAAGAATGATGTGATGAAGTTGTTTAATGAAATGGGAAGATTTGGGTCCGAAACAACTTCAAGGCTCAAACTTTTGGAGCAACAAGTGAATGGTATTCTACAACTATCACGCATCAACTTGGATCTACTTGAATGAGTTCGTGACAAGCAAAATTCTTCCACAGAAAGTTTTCAAAAGTTCATAAATGCTGCCGAAAAGGGGGAAGGATTAGCACGTCATTTTGTACCTCAAGCCTATGCACAGCCGAGAGCTCCAAGAGGACCATTAGTGGAACCTGTTCGACCATCAACAACACCAAGAAGTCGAAGTGGACAAGGCCGTGTGAGCATGCTAGATTATCTTAGAACTACTTGTCCTAGCTCAAGCTCAACCCCTCATGATGTGTTGCCACCCACGCCAAATACACCAATGCCGAAGCCGATTGCCACAAGAATGTAAAAATTACAAGAGCTTCAAACCGAGTTTGGACATTAGAGTGAACAAATGAGTGATGGCCGATCATTTGATGAGTCCATTACTTGGCACGAAGCCAGCATGTTGAGAGGAGAAAACATAAGAGAAGCCTACGGCTACTACATCATTGGACAAGTGACTGCCCCGTACCAAAACAAGAGCTACGAAAATGACTTCAAGAAGCTACGGGCATACATCAATGCAAAATTAAGAGGGAGGTAAAAATTGTTTGACACATCTAAAATTTTTGGTGTATAATTTATTTTAGCTAGCACATTATCTTTTGATACTATATCTATGCTAAGCTAAAATGGGTTGAAAATGCATGACACAAATTTGGTACCATACTTATCTAGTATGTCTTAGTTATTTTATTTATTTGTTTGTGTTTAGTATGTTACAAGATTTTAATTTGGACCTAGAATTAATCTGTAACACGTATAAAATGAGAATATAAAATTTAGGGGGAAAGAAAAATTCAAGCTAAAAAGAAAAAGGAACACCCCACGATCAAAGTCTCAAATATACGTTTAGGTTGTCCAAATTTTAAAATATCTAAGTCTCAATTTTTGTTAAACCCGTCAATTGGTTAGTCGAAATAAAAGCAATTAAAAAGAAATTATTTTTCAAAATTGACAAAGCCAAAATTACTTGGGTATAAGTTTCGGCATCATCAAAAAGGGGGAAATTGTTAGGAATATATTGTAAATTTTGATGAGCCGAATGTATTTTTGAAAAATCAAGTAGTCCCCATTTTAATTCTATTTGAGTCAGTTTAAGTCTACGGAGTATGGTGCACCCATATCATGCAACCCATGTACAAGTCTGGAAGATCATAATTTATTTGAAGAAGTTAAGCGGGATTATAGCTTAACGAAATTATGATGCAGATAAATCACTAAGAACCATGCTAAAGGAGTTGGAAGAAATGCGTGTTAGTTATGCCAAATGATCCTAAGTTCAAATCTCAAGTGAAGCATTTTTACCTTGCTTGGGAGACTAGCTCCACCGTATGGGAGACTAGCTAATGTCGTATGAGAGACTAGCTAACACCGTGGGAGACTAGCTAACACCGTATGGGCGACTAACCAAAGCGAATGCACAAGTCTCACAAGAGCCATGCACCAGATGGAGAAACACACCAAGTATGGTGGACCAAGCTTAAAATCGAAACAGAGCATCTCACCATGAACAACTATGAAGGAGAAAATATCTGATATATTTTCATCTGAACATCAAGCAAGAATCAGCAGATAAATTGTTTTATGCCACGCCGAACTTATTCAAATTTTGGAGGCTACAAAATTCAAGACACGACAACGGGAAAATTATTCAAATCATCTGACAAAAGGAGAAATGACATCTACCTAATATTTCAGATCAAGTTGACAATATCTTTTGATCAACTACAATTCAAAATGGACGATCGAGATCGAAAGTTGATCAACGGGCAAATAGCTTTCATTAGCTATAAATTGCCCAAGCAGACTTGAAGACAAACACACTTGAATAAGCACTTGAACAAGAGCAGTATACGAATTCTACAAGAAAAATACGTAGAATATCCAATTTATCATCAAGTGATATATTGAGCTATATACGAAAGAATTCAAGTCTGAGTGAGAGAAAAATTTTATCTCTTTGTAAATTTCTCTACTGAGTGTAGAAAGAGGGCAGAGTAACTAGAGAGAGGGAAAAACCCTGGTTGAGTGTAGTTTTGTGTGTAGCACTCGTTGTAAAGGAGAGTAACAAGCGGAGCTTGTGAAAACCCTTTGAGAGTGTAGCTTTGTGTGTAGCACTCGGTGTAAAGGGCAGAGTAACAAGAGGAGCTTGTGAAAACCCTGTGAGAGCGGCTTTGTGCGTAGTTCTCGTGGTGTAGGAGTACAGCTTGGTGCGAAGTACACGGGAAGGCGGAGTAAGAAGAGGAGCTTGCGAAAAACCTTGGAGGAGTGTAGCTTTGTGCGAAGCACTCGGAGAAGTGTCGGTGGACACTTATTCACTATTGTATCTGGGTGATCGAAGAATAGTGAATTTCCTCCTTGAAGTGAAAGGAGAAGAGTGGACTAGGAGGATTACACCACCCATGAACCACTATAAATCTCTATTAACTTACTGCTCATATACTTTGTGCATGCTTATTCTAACTGCGAACTAACCCGATTACGATTTATTGCATATCTTTATCTGTCTGGGTTTAATAGTTCCCACGTTCGCATGCAAGCCAAACTTTACGTACATCATCCTTGAACCATATCAAGTGTTTCTAAAGTGTTGCATGTTTAGAATATCTCTTTGAGCACCACACTATTAAGCATAACACTTTACCGCTACCTATTCCGCTGCACACTCTAAGTTGTTTATCTTGTTGATGCTTGTTACATAGAGTTGAAATTACCAAAGTGTTATTTGCCTTGTGTGTTTTTGCAAAAGATTTGAAAAGGTTAGAGAAGTCTATTCACCCCCCCTCTAGACTTCTCACCACCCTTTCGGGACCAACACACAATAAGAAAGGGGACGACGCCCGGTCAGCGAATAATGCTGGTAACCCATCAATACACGTTCAATAGCATATATAGATAGTATAATACAAAATCATTTTCGAAACGGGATACAGTATATATTATTTTAAAAGCCATAGAGAAGTCAACTTGCAAAGACTCTATTTCACTCTCACAAAGGACAAGGGAATCAACATCTCAAGAAAACATCAAGACAAAAACAACAATAACACAAGTACAACTCGAGGTGTATTCTACTGATCACAATGTAGAATGCCACTCGACATGCTTAACAGAAAAGGATAGACAATCACACATTGGCAACACATGCCACCGTGACACTACATGTCACACGTTCCAGATTCCATGTTCCATCCTTATGCCCGGTTCCAACCATATGGCTACCCCCGACCTTATAACTAGTTTCCACCTTTACCTCCAGGACCCCTGTACTTCTGAGTCCAACCTTATACCTCCGGGAACCGTCGTTCCCCCACCAACAAACCACCAACATTTCCACCAACACATAGTACACGAGGGTATCGTTCATTTCAATCACACAACAGAGGATGTGACACCCCGTAAATCCAAATTCTATTTAAGGATTAATTAGATAATTAATCCTTGCTTAATTGGTAATTTATTCCTAAAATCCTGAAACTTCAATAGTCGGAGGACTAGTAATTAACCAGTCAATCCAAGTCAATGGGTTGTACTCTATGCTTTGTGAATTGTTCCCTTGTCTCCTTACACTATTCCACTTTAGTAAGGGTAGAGAAGACTTTTCACCTTATGTTTGTATCCCAAGCTAACCTAGAGTCATCTTTCGTTTCTTTTCCCTATCACCCTAAAAAGAAAAGCTCCTCCTTCTCTCTAGAAAATAGGTAGCTTCTTCTTCAAGCCAAGTTTGGGCAATTCAAGATTCTTCAAGTTGGTCTCCAAGATTCAAACTTTCTTAACCTTGAGTATATAAGAGGGTAAGATCCTTGGTCCTTTAGTGTTTTTAGTGCCTTTTAAGGTGTCTTTTTCTAAAGATAGAATCTTTGTTGTCTTTTGGTGTGTTCTTGAAGTTGGAGTTGAGGGAGAGCTTTGTTAGAAGCTTGTAAAGGTGTGGTAAGTGGAGGTTTAGGCTACAAGAGGTAACTCATACTTTATAAAATCTATTTTCTTACCTATATGATGATTTCTTGACTTCTACATGTGATTTTTGCTATGAAATGTGAGATTTGATGCATTGTCTTGTGAGAATGCATATCTAGAGCTTGCTATTAGGTTTCTTGTATGCCATTGCTTGGCTATTCCATTGGTTCAAGTCATATTATTGTATTTTGTGAGATTTTGGGTGTTTTGGACTTGAATTTGGATTTAGTGTTGAAAATCCCCGAAGGGATTATTTTGGTACAGGTTAGTACCCGCGGGCAGTGGCCTAGCCGCCGCCCCACCCGCGGGGTACACAGGTTGTGGGCATTGGTTCCCACGGGTGGAGGTCCACCCGTGGGGAACACCTTTGGGTTGTTTTGGGGATTTGTTCCCCGTGATTCTTTTCACTCGGTAATTGATGTTTTGACTTCCCAATGTTGTTTTGTTGGGCTATTTGAGTGTCTTCTTGATGTTTCGTATGTTTAGAACGGTATGTTAGGATCCATGTCGGATTTGGTGTCTTGAATCGTGCTAAGTGTTCAACCTTGCGATTCGTTGAAGCATGATGAGTCTTGTATGTTCTTCGGAACCATGTTTTGTTTACCCGTTTGATAAGCATGCTAGTTTGATGTTGAAATGCTAGTGTGTGTGGTTTGTTCTTTCCTATTGTGGATGATAACTTGTGTTGATCAACATTGGTGTCGGATTGTAATCCTTCCTTGATTGAGTATGGTTTCATATCTTTGTTGTGTTCCATTGATTGATTCCTATGATAATGTGTGTGGTGGCTGTACCTGGATTGCACGATTAATGGTATGGGACATTAATCACCCAGGTACAGATGTGGTCCTCGTGGTGGCCATGAAATGATATTATGGAGTTGTATTATGGGCTTCCGGCTCATGGGCTTCATGCTCACTTGTTGGTGGTTGTGTGATTGAAATGAACGGCCATGGTTTTGTCGCCGACACCCTTCGGTCCAAAGAGCTCGTTGCAAAAATCAACGATGAGAATCCTTCTTCCATGATCATGTTTTGCTTTACGAGTTGCGCGAGGATACGTTCATTGGTCGATTTCTCGTCCTGGTCCTCCTCGACCCTTCTTCTCCTTGCAGGTTCCGGGTAGTTTGGTTCGTCTTCCTCTTCTCCTTGTTCCTCTTGTTCTTCATCTTCTTGGGCGGCTTGCTTCATCATTTTGTTTGAAATGCCCAATCGCTCTACTAGCAATCTTTGTTCGGTCGGGGGCTTCAGGCATACCTCCTCGAGGGTGATGTATTGTCCCTCTCCGACATGGTAAATGTCATTGCGGCGGAGGTTTTGGGCGTTGAAGATCATCCCACATATGGGCTTAGCTTCGGTCCGACCTACATCTATCCCCTTTCTTTCCATGATCGTTAGGATCATCCCGTAGGGTAGGCTGAGCCAGTTGCTACATTTGCAAAGCTCCATGTGTTTTAGCATAAGAGCGGGTAGGTTGAATTTGACCTTGTGCTTAAGGAAGTAGGCAAAGGTACACTCAAGGCTTCCCACATCCTTGTTCTTGTTGTTGTTGGGCAACAAGCTATCTGTCACAATCATGACCAAGAGTTTCTCTTCGGCGATTAACAACTTCTTAATTGGCCTCGTGGCCGAAATGAAACCGTCTTTTCTTCCTAATAAATAACTCAGATAGTCTTCGTACCCCAAGTTTCGAGCACCAATCCAAGCCTTTCTGATGCGGCCCAACATATGAAGATCCATTAAGAGTACTAATTGGGCCAATCACAAGGCTCAAGCCCAAACAATTAAGGCAACTCTTCATTGGTGATGTTCAAAGATGGTGGAAATCCAAGTCAAGCCCATTTGCAAAATAGGAAGAAGAACTCAAGGCTTTTTATAATTGTTTAAGTGCTGATTTTGGTGATTAAATTAGGCCCAAATCAGCCCTATTATTTTTGGTCATCATTAATTTAAATTGTTTGGCATAAAAGAGAAAACAGTAGTTTGTATTTAGAAAGGATTCCTTAAATCCCTTTCTAAATAAAACTCTATTTACTTGTTTTCTAGATTAGGTTTAGGACTCATTTCCCCATTGTATTTAGAATTATAATGCTGCCCCCTATACCTATAAATAGGGCACATCCATATCAGTTTCGATTAGGCTTCAATTCAATAAAACTCTTAAGTTTTTCTTTACACTTGTGTAAGAAACCTTATGGCTAATTGTGGACTCAATTAGTGGTTAGTCGTGGACTCGATAATGCAACCCAAACTACTGAAGATCCATTAAGAGTACCAGTTGGGCCAATCACAAGGTCTAAGTCCAAACAATTAAGACAACTCTTTATTGGTTATGTTCAAAAATGGCGGAAATCCAATTCAAGCCCAATTGCAAATGATGGCGAAGAACTCAAGGCTTTTTATAATTGTTTAAGTGCTGATTTTGGTGATTAAATTAGGCCCAAATCAGCCCTATTATTTTTGGTCATCATTAATTTAAATTGTTTGGCATAAAAGAGAAAACACTAGTTGTATTTAGAAAGGATTCCTTAAATCCTTTTCTAAATAAAACTCTATTTACTTGTTTTCTAGATTAGGTTTAGGACTCTTTTTCCCATTGTATTTAGATTACAATGCTGCCCTATACCTATAAATAGGGCACATCCATATCAGTTTTGGGCAGACTTTAATTCAATAAAATTCTTAAGTTTTTCTTTACACTTGTGTAAGAAACCTTATAGCTAATTTTGGACTCAATTAGTGACTAGTCGTGGACTCGACTAGCAAATTGATTCGTGGACTCGAATCAATCTTACTTTCTTCAACCTTAGATTTAGGTTCGTGGACTCGTTCTTGAATCGAAGGAAACTAGATCCGACTCTAGTTGATTGAAGATTGCATCATCGAGGTACTTGAAGCTACATGGGATTCTTCCAAGTCTTTGAGGATTCGAGACAAAGGGTTTCTCGTGAGGTTTAAGGTATTTCGATCCATCTCTATCTTTACATTGAGAGCAATTCTTGGGACAATACTCATCTTATTTGAATCTTGGACTAGATTCATATCAATTTGGTATTCAGAGCCTTGGTTTGTCTCGTTATCATTGGAAATTTGGTTTCTTTGGTTCCCTAGGTTTATCTCGTTCTTATCTTATATACTACATTTATTCGTGTCTTATTCATTAAAAAAACCCCAAAAAAAATTTTCTTTTCCATTCTTGATTATGTTCTTGAATCTTGATACATGTTCTCCAGTTTCTTGAAAAACAATCCCAAAAGTGTTTTCCCTTTTTCCCATCCAATATCAATGAGACCTCACACCTCCTAAGCACCATATTACCAAATATTCTATCAAGAAAACAACCCCATCTTACCCTTACCTATATCCAAAGCGCATTTACGCGCAATCACGTCTCAATCACACCCTGTCCAGATTTCCGCGAGCTGTGACCAGTTTCAAAGAATTACCTATATCTCGAGATCCACTGGTTAGTTTTATCTGAAATTTGGATATGTTGTAGATCCCTTCTGGGGCGTTCTTTTGATATATTATACACTGTCTAATTCCTTCTGGTTAGTGAGATATTGATCTTCAAAGTCAGGGCATTGTTTCTGTTTTTCTAGGCGATTCTTGAAATTCTTGATTCTGTTTTGAAGGGGTTATGTGGATCCTCTTGGTCCGAAATTTTTGTTGATATTTACAGTGGTTATTTGGAGGTTCCTTATTAAAAAAAAAAAAAAAAAAAAAAAAAAAAAAGAGAAAGCAAAAGAAGAAGAAGAAGAATAAGGTTGGGGAAAGAATAAGGTTGGTAGGAGAATCTTGGTGGGAAAAGGAAGGGGAAAAGTATAAGGTTGGAAGGAGTTCTTGATAGATTCCTAATTGGCTGTGGTACACGTGAACCCCTTTTATATTCTATTTGTCTCTATCTTCTGATATTGGTGTTGAATATCTTTCTGCCATACTTATTTCTTTGCATTCCTTTTTCTTTCAAATCTTGCTTAGTTTCTTTGCTTGTATTGTCCTTTTTCTTTGCTTCTTGCTCTCAATTTTATTACCGATCTCGCGATACACCCTTACCCTCAAAGGCTTGTGAAGTCTTCCAAGGTACGTTTTCTTGAACATTGAGGTTGAATCCATATCAACTTGAGTACCGGACTAGAATTTTCCTTTTTGGAAAAAGGCTGGTGAGAGTATCTGCCACCTTGAGCGATACACGAGTGGAGTGTGTGTTTGTAAGAGTGTGTAGTGCACCCCCAGAGCTATATAATCCACCTCTTACCTGCGAGCTGAGAATAAGTGAGGGAGCGAGCCAACTTTTTGGTTTCACTAACGTGTCTACTCACACATCTTTTTGTTTAGAATTTTTTTTTCCTCTACAGATGGATGAACAAGTTCCAAACCCACCCCAGACATTGGAAGAAAAAATAGATGCTCTAACCTTCGCCATGGACGGGTTACTCACACGAATGACTAATCTGGAGCAACGCTCACAGCAAGTGCAACCACCACACAATGATGAGCGACAACTGCCACCAGCAGGGAGAGTGGATCCTAGATGTCAAAGGATCCAACAGCCTAATGAGGAGTTAGGAAACATTAAACTTGAAATTCCTAACTTCTCTGGTGAGAAGGGACCAACAGAGTATATAGAATGGGAGAATGCTGTTGAAACACTTTTTGATTTAAAGCACTATTCTGATGTTACAAAAATTAGGCTAGTTGCTACATCTTTTAAGGGGTATGCAGTATCTTGGTGGAGAAAAAGAAATAGGGAGAGAGTTGCTAATTTTATTCCCTATGAATCTTGGGTTCAAGTAAGGGAAGATATGCGCCTAACCTTTCGCCCTAAATCTTTTTTCTATGATCTTGAAAGAAAATTGCAGGGAACTGTTCAGGGATCAATGTCGGTTGATGACTATCACCGAACAATCAATATTTTGCTTGAGCAAGGGGACATACATGAAGAAGAGGCAAAAACTATTGCTCGTTTCTTACATGGATTGAACAAAGAAATCCGGTGGGGAATGAGTACACAAAGATATGACACCCTTGATGATGCCTTGTATGCTGCACGCGAATCTGAAGTAAAAATCAAAGAGATGAAGATGTACAAGCCCAACAATGGTGCATCAAGATGGAACAACACTCGTTCTACCCCTCAAAGGCGTGATGAACGCCCTCTTCCAAGAGATGATTCACGAGACAAAAGTAAGGAAAAGGTAAGTGAGGCAGTGAGGCCTCAACGTGATAGAGAATTGATTTGTTATAGATGTAATGGAAGAGGTCATATGGCTCGTGATTGTCCTAACAAGAGGGTAGTTAAGATAACAAAACAATGTGAAAAATTTGCCTCTTGTCTTGAATATGAGTCTGAGGATGAGGTTAGTGACCATTTGGAAACCCCCAATGAGCATGTTGAGGAAGAACCACCTTTACCTTTAGATTTTGATTATGAATATGCTGATAGTGAGTCTGTTCATACTCTTGTTGTTAAGAAGGTTTTGAATGTTCATCCTTTAAAAGAAGATGAGTCTCAAAGAGAAAATATATTTTATGCTAAAGGGTCAATTAGAGGGAATGCTTGTACTGTGATAATAGATTCTGGAAGTTGCACAAATGTGGCTAGTGCAGCTATGGTTAAATTTCTTCAATTACCTTTGCTTGATCACCCTAACCCATATCGTTTGCAATGGTTAACCGATGCAGGAGAAGTTAGAGTAACAAAGCAGGCTCTTATTCCTTTATCTATTAACAATTACTCTGATGAAATTTTGTGTGATATTGTCCCAATGCAGGCTGCTCATGTGCTGTTAGGTAGACCGTGGCAATTTGATAGAAAAATCACTTTTGATGGAATGATGAACACTTATGTGTTTCACATGGATGGAGTTAGATATGTCTTGTCTCCTTTGACTCCTAAACAGGTGGAAGAAATACTATTGAAATCAAGGAAGGCATCAAAAGAGGCGAAATCAGTGCCATATTCCCCCTATCCAAAATCAAAGCCTCCACCTCCTCCAATATCCCTTTCCACGCCATTTTCATCTCAAAACCCAGCAAAGGAATCACCACATCAGCCCTCTCTTCTTGCAACAAAAAATGACATTAAGAAGGCAATAAGAAGGGGAGACACGTTTAACTTACTTTTCATTCATAAGCTTACCACTGATCTTGATTCTTCTCTTGTGTTACACTCTGAATCTTGTTTTCGTAATGCCTCTATTGATGAATTGCTTGCTGATTTTTCAGATTTATTCCCTAAAGAGATGCCAAAAGGATTGCCACCACTTAGAGGGATTGAGCATCAAATCGACTTTGTCCCTGGATCTACGTTGCCAAACCGACCAGCCTACAAAACCAATCCCGTGGAAGCAAAGGAAATCCAGAAACAGGTTGAAGAGCTTCTTGAAATTGGACATATTCGAGAAAGCTTGAGTCCGTGTGCCGTTCCAGTGCTCATTGTCCCAAAAAAAGACGGTACATGGAGAATGTTTGTTGATTGTCGTGCAATAAACAATATAACTATTAAGTATAGATTTCCTATTCCTCGACTTGATGATATGCTTGATGAACTTTATGGAGCTAAGTACTTTAGCAAGGTGGATTTGAAACGAGGATATCATCAAATCAGGATGAAAGAAGGTGATGAGTGGAAAACAGCCTTTAAAACAAAGCATGGTTTATATGAGTGGTTAGTCATGCCTTTTGGCTTAACTAATGCCCCTAGCACATTCATGAGGCTTATGAACCATGTTTTGAGGAAATTTATTGGTAATTTTGTTGTTGTTTACTTTGATGATATTCTGATTTATAGCAAGTCACAAGAAAAACACTTGAAACACCTTCGATTAGTTTTTCTTGAACTTAGGGCTGCACAGTTGTATGTCAATCTTGAGAAGTGTTCTTTTATGTCTGAGAGTGTTGAGTTTTTAGGATTTCATGTTAGTATAGAAGGTGTGACCATGGATTCAAAAAAGGTTGAAGCTATCACAAGTTGGCCAACGCCAACTAATGTATCTAACTTGCGTAGTTTTCTTGGACTGGCAGGTTTCTACAGAAAGTTTGTTCGTGATTTCAGCTCCATAGCAGCCCCTATGCATGAGTTGATTAAGAAAGACATCATCTTCAAATGGGGGCCTAAACAGGAACAAGCTTTTGCTACATTGAAAGAGAAACTCACCACCGCTCCTGTTCTAGTTTTACCTTGTTTTGATAAGACTTTTGAACTAGAATGTGATGCTTCTGGCATTGGAATTGGTGCTGTACTGATGCAGGATAAACGCCCATTGCCTATTTTAGTGAGAAGTTGGGTGGCGTAACACTCAACTATCCCACATATGATAAAGAACTTTATGCCATTATAAGAGCCTTGGAAACTTGGCAACATTATTTATGGTTTAAAGACTTTATTTTACACACTGATCATGAAGCCTTAAAACATTTGAAAGGCCAAGGTAAGTTGAATAAGAGACATGCTTAATGGCTCGAGTTCATTGAAGCTTTTCCTTATAAAATTGCCTACAAGAAAGGTACGGAAAACAAAGTGGCTGATGCTTTATCTAGGAGATATACTTTACTTGCTACTTTACATGCTAAGTTTCTTGGTTTTGATTTCATTAAGTCTCTCTATGCTAGTGATTCAGTGTTTGGCTTTATCTAGGACACTTCGGTATTTCTAAAACCTATGATGCGTTGCATGAACACTTCTATTGGCCTAGAATGAAAAAAGACGTTGAGACTTTTGTGAATAATTGTACTACATGTCACCATGCTAAGTCCAAATCACTTCCCCAAGGGCTTTACACACCACTTTCTGTTCCTAGCGGCCCGTGGCTTGATATTTCTATGGATTTTGTTCTAGGGTTACCTATGAGTTCTAAGAGAAAAGATTCTATTTTTGTTGTAGTTGATCGTTTTAGTAAGATGGCTAGATTTATTGCTTGCACCAAAACTGATGATGCAACCCATATTGCTAATCTTTTCTTTGCTGAGATTGTTAAATTGCATGGCATCCCTAAGACTGTTGTTTCTGATAGAGATTCTAAATTTCTTAGCCACTTTTGGCGTGTTCTGTGGGCTAAAATTGGGACTAAGTTGCTATTTTCTACTACTTGTCATTCTCAAACTGATGGACAAACAGAAGTAGTTAATAGAACCTTATCCCAATTACTTAGAAGTGTGATCTCTAAAAATCTAAAATCATGGGAAGAATGTTTGCCTCATGTTGAATTCGCTTATAATCGTGCAATACATTCAACCACTAACATGTCTCCTTTTGAAGTTGTGTATGGTTTCAATCCGTTATCTCCCATAGACTTACTTGCTTTGCCTTACAATCCGCAGGATAGCTTAGATGGAGAAGAACGTGCCAAGAAGATCAAGGAGATGCATGTTAAAGTCAAAGAACAAATTGAGAAAAGGAACAAACAAATAGCTGCTCGAGTGAACAAGACAAGGAAAAAGATCACATTCGAGCCTGGAGATTGGGTGTGGATTCACTTGCGCAAAGACCGTTTTCCCCGGCGAAAGAAAGTCAAAGCTGAACCAACGTGGAGATGGCCCATTTCAAGTTATATCACGGATTGGAGATAACGCATATAAGGTTGATCTTAGAAGAGAATACAATGTCTCTTCTACTTTCAATGTTTCAGACTTGTCTCCATATGATTGCACAGATTCGAGGACGAATCATTTTCAAGAAGGGAGGATAATGCAACCCAAACTACTGAAGATCCATTAAGAGTACCAGTTGGGCCAATCACAAGGTCTAAGTCCAAACAATTAAGACAACTCTTTATTAGTTATGTTCAAAAATGGTGGAAATCCAATTCAAGCCCAATTGCAAATGATGGCGAAGAACTCAAGGCTTTTTATAATTGTTTAAGTGCTGATTTTGGTGATTAAATTAGGCCCAAATCAGCCCTATTATTTTTTGTCATCATTAATTTAAATTGTTTGGCATAAAAGAGAAAACACTAGTTGTATTTAGAAAGGATTCCTTAAATCCCTTTCTAAATAAAACTCTATTTACTTGTTTTCTAGATTAGGTTTAGAACTCTTTTCCCCATTGTATTTAGAATTATAATGCTGCCCCTATACCTATAAATAGGGCACATCCATATCAGTTTCGATTAGGCTTCAATTCAATAAAACTCTTAAGTTTTTCTTTACACTTGTGTAAGAAACCTTATGGCTAATTGTGGACTCAATTAGTGGTTAGTCGTGGACTCGACTAGCAAATTGATTCGTGGACTCGAATCAATCTTCATTTCTTCAACCTTAGATTTAGGTTCGTTGACTCGTTCTTGAATCGAAGGAAACTAGATCCGACTCTAGTTGATTGAAGATTGCAACATCGACGTACTTGAAGCTACATGGGATTCTTCCAAGTCTTTGAGGATTCGAGACAAAGGGTTTTTCGTGAGGTTTAAGGTACTCTGATCCATCTCTATCTTACTTTTTGAGAGCATTCTTGGGACAATATTCCATCTTTATTTGAACCTTGGACTAGGTTTCATATCACTTTCGGTCATACTCCGATACACCCGTGACGGTTAGTTTCAGGAGTTTGGCCAGACGGGTTTCAGTCAGTACTATTTCTTTACCCCAGACCTTAGAGGTGATCTCAAATTGGTCCCATACCTGGTAGCTACCAAGTGGTGGTAGAACTCTTTTACCAACTCGGGGTACGTATCGCATTTTATTTCCAAATACATTCCCAACAAACCTTGAAATTTAAGCATATCAATCAATTCTTGAGAAAATTGATCGAGTTCAAGCTCTTTACCTCCCAATACCGTGTAATCAGCATTGTTCCATTTCGGGTTCGGGCATTGGCGGTCTCCTTGGCATGGTTTGGACGGGTTAGGGTGGGGTTACGGTTGGGGTTTCCTTTTCTTGCGGACTGCGACGGTGATGGTGCGACGGCGGCGAGTGGTGGGTTCGACGGCGGCGTTGCTGTTTGTGAAGGGGAGACCGCGGTGGTTGTGGCCGGCGTTGAGGTGATGAAGCGGTAGCGGGTTCCTGACGGGTGGCGACCGGGGCGGTCGACGGCGGTGCGGTGGGGTCTTGGGGGGTTTTCAGCCGAAGTGAGAGAGGGAGGTAGAGCGAGAGAGAGGGGGGGAAAAGAGGGAGGAAGGAGAAGGGTTTTTTATTTGGGGATTTTAGGAATTTTAGGGATTTGGAATAGGGTTAAGATGGTTTTGCCTCCTGTAGGTTTCAAGAACTAATGGTGGTCCAATAATTAAGGTATGGGTTTTGGGAGTGGGAAGTCTATGGTTTGAATCCTACTAGTTACATTACGGTTTTTGCTGCAACTCCTTTATGTTCTTGAGGGTTTTACTATTCGTTTGTCTCAGGGTGGGATTTAAAATTCTAAGTTAGGCTTTCTAATTGTATGATTAGGTTTGGAGTAAGAGAATTAAATTGATCGAACTAACTAATTAATTTTATTTAAAAATACGAGGATCCAAGTAATCGAACTAAGTAGAAGGTTCTACGATAAAGGGGGGGGGGGGGGGGGGAGGGGGTTTACAAGGCTTTGTTCACTTTATCCTAGACAAAATTATTCTTCCAAGGTTTTCCCCCAATGGATTTGTAGGGTCTTCGTTTCCTAAGGCTATGTCTTCGACTCCGACTCCAGTCTCGGCTTCGGTTCCGATGTCAACTTGGGTGCGAGTAATGACGAACACCTTCCCGGGTGCTCCATAGCTTCCTCCATCGTTCGTATTTCTTTGTTGCACCGTGGTCGGTGGTCTCGCACTTGCGGATTGGTTGCACGGGAAGGCTTTTGTAACACCCCGTGTTACAATCCCACCAATTAATCATTTAACCAAATTACCCAAAAGAAAGAATTAAATCACAATAATTAATTAGGAAAGGCCCACCATAGTCCACGGGCCCTTATCCCTAAACCCAATCCTTAGTCCCAAAAGGAATAGAATTAGCAAGCCTATAATATTAGTTCCTAACTAGGACTCCTAAATATATAAATAGGGAACATAAGGAGGCACCTAGAATCCCCACCACAATAATCCCTCACCACCACAAGAAGTTCCAAGAATTCCCCTAGGAGAAATCAAGAAAGCAAGAAAGCTTCAAGAAAGACCCTTCATAGCCAAGGAATTAATTAAGGCTAAGAGGTAACCCATGTCTCAACAAAACCTATTTTCATAGCTATGATTCCTCCTCTTAGGATTTCCCCATATTATTGTGTATTGATGAATTGTGATATTATTATTGATGATTGGTGGGATGATTCCATGGGTGATCTTGATGATGGAAGGTTCTTGATAATTATGGTGTTCTAGATGATTATATGACGTTCTTGATGATTGTGTGATGTTCTTGATGATTGTAGGATGTTCTTGATGTTTATGTGATATTCTTACCGAATCTAGATATTAGAAGATGAATTATGTCCTTGTTGATTTAAAAATGATTAGAACCCTAGGTTGTATCGTATGGAATTATTCTTGGTATATTGGGTGGGAATTCGCATGATTGGGTGTTGATTATGTTTAGAAAAGCATGATAGGTTATGTGCCATATGTTTTTCGATCTTTGATCCGTTAATTGTCTACGTGTGTTATCAATTGCGTTTGAAAGTGTCTAAGCATGGTTTCGGGTTCCACCAAAGGTTCCCAGGGCATTTTTGGTGAAAAAGAGTCAGTGGGGGTAGGGACCCGCCGGCTTTTTAGGCAACGCCGGCAGCGGGCAGCCGGCTACCCGCTGGTTTGGAACCCCACTTTGGGATTTTGGCTTCCCCGTTTGATGTTCCCTCGACCCCGTGGTGTCCCAACGGACTCCGTCTATCGTGCCTATGTCTAGTTTGATATTTCGGGTACCGTTCGTAGGTTGTATGAGTCTTATATATTGCATGCTAGTTGAATTCGCATCCCGTTGACCTAGGTGAAAGAAGTATGAACCCCTTAGGATTATTCTTAGTATGTGAAGGATCACACATAGGTTTTGGTTACACGTTTTCTCCCCTTTCCCAATGTGTTAATGTGGGTTGCATGTGCTTGCTATGTGTTATGTGTGCATGATACCCCAATTCGGTTGCAATCGGATTGGTTATTCCTGAGCTGCGGTTCAGAAGCTGGCTGCGGTCAGATTTACACTCTTGGGCTGCGATCCACCGTTTGGTTGCGATCAAACGTTTCTTACATGAGCTGCGGTTCATATTTCCTTGCTGCGGTCAGATGACATACTCTTGGGCTGCGGTCCACTGTTTGGTTGCGATCAAACTATGATGAGTTGCGGTTCATCGGTCGGTTGCGATCGACCCTCTGTGTTGCGATACGGGGCAGGGTGCAGCGGGGGCCGTGTCAGAGCTATATGCGCTGACCCTCATGTATGGGCATGCGATTGGTCCTGTGGCGCCAACAAAGTGTGCTATGTGGTGAGATATGGAGGAGTTGTTGTTATGAGTGCCTTGGGGATGTGACTAGGGATTCATATTGGGAATTGTATACGTTGGGTTATGATTATTAATTGTGCTTATCTTATCTGCCTTGCCTGTTGTAGACTGTATATGCTTGGTATAACTGCTGTCTGTGCTTAACCCTATTTGTTGAGTCTATCCCTGTTTTAAAAGCTAGAGTTCGTAGGATATATCTTCATGTTCAAA
Source organism: Ipomoea nil (assembly GCF_001879475.1). Lineage (NCBI taxonomy): Eukaryota > Viridiplantae > Streptophyta > Magnoliopsida > Solanales > Convolvulaceae > Ipomoea > Ipomoea nil. The sequence goes on from NW_017619578.1 coordinate 78,856, forward strand.
ATGGTTTTCGTATATCTATATATATATCTATATGTATTGTATTTCAACGCGTTGGAGTGGGTTACCAGCATCTCTCGCTGAACAGATATATTTGGCTTTCAGGCACAGAAGAGTAAGTCACTGGAGCGCGCTAGAACTTGGAGCATAGAAGTAGATAGTTTCCCTTTTGGCCTGCGTGCCATATCTATGCGTTTACATTATTGAGGATATTAGTAGTTAGCCTGTGCACCTGAGTTCTTTAGCTTAGGGTGGCATAGCACCCGTAATCTTTGTATCGTATTTTGGGATTTAATTGCGATCCACCGTTTGGTTGCGATCAAACGTTTCTACATGAGCTGCGGTTCATATTTCCTTGCTGCGGTCAGATGACATACTCTTGGGCTGCGGTCCACTGTTTGGTTGCGATCAAACTATGATGAGTTGCGGTTCATCGGTCGGTTGCGATCGACCCCTCTGTGTTGCGATACGGGGCAGGGTGCAGCGGGGCCGTGTCAGAGCTATATGCGCTGACCCTCATGTATGGGCATGCGATTGGTCCTGTGGCGCCAACAAAGTGTGCTATGTGGTGAGATATGGAGGAGTTGTTGTTATGAGTGCCTTGGGGATGTGACTAGGGGATTCATATTGGGAATTGTATACGTTGGGTTATGATTATTAATTGTGCTTATCTTATCTGCCTTGCCTGTTGTAGACTGTATATGCTTGGTATAACTGCTGTCTGTGCTTAACCCTATTTGTTGAGTCTATCCCTGTTTTAAAAGCTAGAGTTCGTAGGATATATCTTCATGTTCAAAATGGTTTTCGTATATCTATATATATATCTATATGTATTGTATTTCAACGCGTTGGAGTGGGTTACCAGCATCTCTCGCTGAACAGATATATTTGGCTTTCAGGCACAGAAGAGTAAGTCACTGGAGCGCGCTAGAACTTGGAGCATAGAAGTAGATAGTTTCCCTTTTGGCCTGCGTGCCATATCTATGCGTTTACATTATTGAGGATATTAGTAGTTAGCCTGTGCACCTGAGTTCTTTAGCTTAGGTGTGGCATAGCACCCCGTAATCTTTGTATCGTATTTTGGGATTTAATGAGATTCTACCTTTATTATATAAGTTTTAAAAGTCTTGAAAATCTGGGGTGTTACAGTTGGTATCAGAGCCTAAGTTTGACCCTAGGATGAGACTCTTAAGACCAGACTTTAGGACACTAAGCTTAAACTCTAGGTACTTAGGAGCATAAGATTTAGGAATCATAGGGCGCGCGGTGAGATTGTGAGACCTACACATAACCCCCTCACTTAATCCCTTTCTGACTTAAAGAAACTCCCCCCTCAGGAATTCTTGACACAAAATCTACAACGCCTGGCCCAAATTGCCCAGGCACTGAGTACTACCATTCCCCAACCCTTACCAACAAACGAGAACTTGGAAATCCACCACCAAGTCTCGGCGCATCAACCACCCACCTTCTTGGGGAACGAAGACCCCACGGTCCTCGAGGAATGGATCGGAACTTTTGACAAGATATTCCGGACAACCGAATGCCCAGAAGACCACCAAGTCAGAATAGCCTCCTTCTACTTCAGGCACGAGGTCGATGCCTGGTAGGCCCACGAGGGACCCGCATGTGAACAAAACCACGAATTTAACTGGGAAACTCTAAAAACACGACTACGAGAACAATTCTACCCCAATCATCTAAGAGCCACCGTATGTGAAGAGTTCCTCCACCTAAAACAAGGCGCAGCCCCAATCACGGAATACTACCAACAATTCCACCGACTGGCCCGCCTCATCCCCGAGCTAGTACCCACCGAGAGGATCAAGATCAAGAAGTTCATAACAGGCCTTGATCCTGAACACCAAAAAGCCCTTGCCACACAAGAGCCAAGAACCCTCGGGGAAGCCTATGCCAAGGCATCCCAACTACAACAAGTATCAAACCAACCCCGGGAGACACGTCTGGGGTACAAAAGGAAACCTAAGGGGGATCACACAAACCCCACCCGAGGGCCTAAGAACCCCAGGGCCATCTCACCTCACAGGGTCTCAACGCCAAGCATTCAGGAAAGGATCCTTACTCTAAGTAAAGCCAGGATCGGAGACAACAACATAGTCTCCGGGACCTTCCTGGTACACGCCACCCCCGCCACTATATTGTTTGACTCAGGGGCTACCAACTCGTTTATAGCAACCGAGTTTGCCACTCAGCTCGGCCTCAACACCAGCACCAAGGTCCGACTTCAGGTCAAGGTGGCCTCCGGCGAAATCATAAAATGCGACCGCATGTACAAGAACGTAATGATTACCATCCAAGGGGTGGAATTTCCCAGCAACTTAATACAATTCATGCTAGATGGGGTACAAGTGATCTTGGGCATCGACTGGCTAGGGAAATTCCAAGCGCAAATCCTATGCGGAGAACAAAAAGTGGTCCTACGGGGACCAAACGGTAAAAGGGTATCACACCGCGGGACCCCCCAGGAATCAGGGATCAAATTGGTGAACATGATGAAAATGAAGAAATACCTAAACAAGGGAAGCGAGGCCTTCCTATGCTCGATCGAGGACCTCAACACCAAAACCCCCGGACCACAAACCATTTCAGTGGTAAACGAATTCACCGACGTCTTCCCGGACGAAATCCCCGGGGCACCCCCAGTTAGGGAAGTCGAGTTCACCATAGACCTCATACCTGGCGCTGCCCCGATCTCTAAACCACCCTACAGGTTGACACCAAAAGAAATGAAGGAACTGAAAACACAACTACAGGAATTGCTAGATAAAGGGTACATCTGCCCCAGCACCTCCCCATGGGGGGCACCAGTACTATTTGTTAAAAAGAAGGATGGAAGCATGCGCCTATGCATCGACTACCGGGAACTGAACCAAGTCACAATAAAGAATAGGTACCCCCTCCCTCGGATCGATGACTTGTTCGACCAACTAAAAGGGGCAGGGGTATTCTCAAAAATTGACCTAAGGTCCGGATATCACCAAATACAAGTGGCCAAACCAGACATTCAGAAAATAGCCTTCCGGACACGTTACGGCCACTATGAATTCACAGTAATGCCCTTCGGACTCACCAACGCCCCCGCCATATTCATGGACCTCATGAACCGGGTATTCCGACCCCCACTTGGATGACTTCGTCATTGTATTCATTGACGACATCCTAGTCTACTCCCGAAACAAGGAAGAACATGAAAGACACCTCCGCATAACCCTGCAGACCCTGAGAGAGCACCAACTATACGCCAAGTTCACTAAATGCGAATTCTGGAAAGACAGTGTGGCTTTCCTAGGCCACGTGATAGCCAAGGAAGGAATTAAGGTGGACCCCGCCAAAATCTGTGCCGTTAAGGAATGGACCACACCGAGCTCACTCTCAGAAGTCCGAAGCTTCCTAGGCTTGGCTGGCTACTACAGGAGGTTTGTACCCGACTTCACGAGGATAGCCCTACCCCTCAACAAACTCATGAAAAAGGAAACCCCCTTCCGATGGGACAATGACTGCATCTCGGCCTTTCAAGAATTGAAGGATAACTGACCACGGCACCCGTGCTCGCCATCCCCTCCGGGGAGGAAGGGTTCGAGGTCTTCAGTGACGCGTCCAAAAAGGGATTGGGGTGCGTGCTAATGCAAAAAGGCAGGGTAATAGCATACGCATCCAGGCAACTCAAAACCCACGAAGAAAACTACCCCGCCCACGACCTCGAACTAGCCGCTATCGTGTTCGCACAAAAGATTTGGAGGCATTACTTATATGGGGTGCAATGCAAGATTTACACGGACCATAAGAGCCTAAAGTACATCTTCACCCAGAAAGACCTAAACATGAGACAACGAAGGTGGCTAGAACTCATAAAGGACTACGATCTAGACATCCAATACCACGAGGGGAAAGCTAACATTGTGGCAGACGCCCTAAGCAGGAAGATTAACCACTCCCTCAACACCACCTATATCCTACCGGACCAGTTGTACAAGGACTTCCAAAGACTGAATTTGGAAATAATAGAGCAAGATCAAGTCCACCCCGACGTCCACTTATTCAACATGCAAATTATACCTACACTCTTCCAAAATAGGACAACAGCAGGATCCGGAACTAGATAAAATCCGTCTCGACCTAACCCAGGGGAAGGAAGGGCCCTTCGAAATACGCGAAGATGGCAGTCTCCTATACCGAGGTAGGTGGTGCGTGCCCTCAGCGCACCCCCACCTGAAACAACAGATCTTGGAAGAAGGGCACAACTCCCCATACTCAGTTCATCCAGGGGGTGACAAACTATACCAAGATGTGAAAAGGTCGTTTTGGTGGCCCAACATGAGAAGGGAAATCGCAGATTTCGTGGCCAAATGCCTGAATTCCCAAAGGGTGAAGGCCGAACGATGCAAACCCAAGGGACTCGTACAACCCCTTGAGATACCACAAGGAAAGTGGGATTCCATATCCATGGACTTCGTCAGAGGGTTACCCCCAACAAAAACCGGCAAGGATAAAATTTGGGTCATAGTGGACCGACTAACCAAAACGGCACGATTCATTGCCATGAAGGAAACATGGACAATGACACAACTGGCCCAAGCCTACTTGAGCCGAATAGTGAAGTACCACGGAGTCCCCCGGAACATCGTGTCCGATAGAGACTCTCGGTTTCTCTCACAATTCTAGAAATCACTGCAAATAGCCTTGGGGACACAACTAAAACTGAGCACCGCCTTCCACCCCACCACTGACGGCCAAACCAAGAGAACCATTCAGACTCTCGAAGACATGTTAAGAGCCTGTGCATTAGACTTTCAAGGGACATGGGAGGAACACCTAGACCTTATTGAATTCTGGTACAACAACAGCTACCACGCAAGCATTCGTATGGCAGCCTACGAAGCTTTATACGGACAGAAGTGTAGAACCCCCTTATGTTGGGAAGACATGGTCGACCCAGTAGCACTAGGACCCCAATACCTACAAGATACCATAACCAAGGTCAAACACATCCAGGAAAGGGTGAAGGCTGCCCAGGACCTCCAGAAGTCCTACGCCGACCTATGGAGGAAACAAGCCAAATTCAACACCGGAGACAAGGTCTGGTTGAAGAATCTCGCCCACACGGGGGGCAATGAGATTCGGAAGAAAAGGGAAACTCAGCCCACGATTTATTGGCCCCTATGAAATCATAGAAAGAGTTGGGAACCTAGCTTATCGCCTCGCTCTACCCGTTGAACTAGAACGAGTACACAACGTATTCCACATATCCCAGCTAAAGAAATACGTGAACGACCCAAGCCACGTTCCCAACCCGAGGTCGTGGACCTCGACGAGTCACTAGTATACGAAGAAAAACCCGTGAGAATCCTGGACACCAAGACAAGAACCACCCGACGTCGAGCCATTGAAATGGTGAAAGTCCTCTGGACCAACCATGGGACCGAGGAAGCGACATGGGAACTCAAGGACACAATGAAGGAACGCTACCCCGAATTTTTCACACCAGGTAACGCAGAAGAAGTCACTCGACAAGGACCAAGCTTCGGGGACGAAGCTTCCTGTTAAGGGGGGGGGGGGAGAGTGTAACACCCCATGTTACGATCCCTAAAACCAATTAATCATATAACCAAATTACCCAAAAGAAAGAATTAAATCACAATAATTAATTAGGAAAGGTCCACCATAGTCCACGGGCCCTTATCCCTAAACCCAATCCTTAGTCCCAAAAGGAATAGAATTAGCAAGCCTATGATATTAGTTTCTAACTAGGACTCCTAAATATATAAATAGGGAACATAAGGAGGCACCTAGAATTCCCACCACAATAATCCCTCACCACACAAGAAGTTCCAAGAATTCCCCTAGGAGAAATCAAGAAAGCAAGAAATCTTCAAGAAAGACCCTTCATAACCAAGGAATTAATTAAGGCTAAGAGGTAACGCATATCTCAACAAAACCTATTTTCATAGCTATGATTCCCCTCTTAGGATTTCCCCATATTATTGTGTATTGATGAATTGTGATATTATTATTGATGATTGGTTGGATGATTCCATGGGTGATCTTGATGATGGAAGGTTCTTGATAATTATGGTGTTCTTGATGATTATATGACGTTCTTGATGATTATGTGATGTTCTTGATGATTGTAGGATGTTCTTGATGTTTATGTGATATTCTTACCGAATCTTGATATTAGAAGATGAATTGTGTCCTTGTCGATTTAAAAATGATTAGAACCCAAGGTTGTATCGTATGGAATTATTCTTGGTATATTGGGTGGGAATTCGCATGATTGGGTGTTTATTATGTTTAGAAAAGCATGATAGGTTATGTGCCATATGTTTCTCGATCTTTGATCCGTTAATTGTCTACGTGTGTTATCAATTGCGTTTGAAAGTGTCTAAGCATGGTTTCGGGTTCCACAAAGGTTCCCGGGGCGTTTTTGGTGAAAAAGAGTCAGTGGGGGTTAGGTGGGGGTAGGGGACCCGCCACCTACTCGCGGCCTTCTTGGGCAACGCCGGCAGCGGGCAGCCGGCGGGCGGGCAGCTGCCCGCCGGGAACCCACTGCCCGGATTAGCTACCGCCGGCGGGTGATCCCTCACCCACCGGCTACCCGCTGGTTTGGACCCCACTTTGGGATTTTGGCTTCCCCGTTTGATGTTCCCCCGACCCTCGTGGTGTCCCAACGGACTCCGTCTATCGTGCCTATGTCTAGTTTGATATTTCGGGTACCGTTCGTAGGTTGTATGAGTCTTATATATTGCATGCTAGTTGAATTGGTATCCCGTTGACCTAGGTGAAAGAAGTATGAACCCCTTAGGATTATTCTTAGTATGTGAAAGATCACGCATAGGTTTTGGTTATACGTTTTCTCCCCCTTCCCAATGTGTTAATGTGGGTTGCATGTGCTTGCTATGTGTTATGTGTGCATGATACCCCAATTCGGTTGCGATCGGATTGGTTATTCCTGAGCTGCGGTTCAGAAGCTGGCTGCGGTTAGATTTACACTCTTGGGCTGCGGTCCACCGTTTGGTTGCGATCAAACGCTGCGACATGAGCTGCGGTTCATATTTCCTGGCTGCGGTCAGATGACATACTCTTGGGCTGCAGTCAGATGACATACTCTTGGGCTGCGGTCCACTGTTTGGTTGCGATCAAACTATGATGAGCTGCGGTTCATCGGTCGGTTGCAATCGACCCCTCCGTGTTGCGATACGGGGCAGGGTGCTGCGGGGCCGTGTCAGAGCTATATGCGCTGACCCTCATGTATGGGCATGCGATTGGTCCTGTGGCGCCAACAAAGTGTGCTATGTGGTGAGTTATGGAGGAATTGTTGTTATGAGTGCCTTGGGGATGTGACTAGGGGATTCATATTGGGAATCGTATACGTTGGGTTATGATTATTAATTGTGCTTATCTTATCTGCCTTGCCTGTTGTAGACTGTATATGCTTGGTATAACTGCTGTATGTGCTTAACCCTATCTGTTGAATCTATCCCTGTTTTAAAAGCTAGAGTTCGTAGGATATATCTTCATGTTCAAAATGGTTTTCGTATATCTATATATATATATATATATATATATATCTATATGTATTGTATTTCAACGCGTTGGAGTGGGTTACCAGCATCTCTCGTTGAACAGATACATTTGGCTTTCAGGCACAGAAGAGTAAGTCACTGGAGCGCGCTAGAACTTGGAGCATAGAAGTAGATAGTTTCCCTTTCGGCCTGCGTGCCATATCTATGCGTTTACATTATTGAGGATATTAATAGTTAGTCTGTGCACCTGAGTTCTCTAGCTTAGGTGTCGCATAGCACCCCGTACTCTTTGTATCGTATTTTGGGATTTAATGAGATTCTACCTTTATTATATAAGTTTTAAAAGTCTTGAAAATCTGGGGTGTTATAGCTTTGTGGCCTCCCTCTCCACAATTGTAGCATCGTAACGCATTCCCTTGGTAGTCCTTACCCCGATGCTCATTGCCACACCTTTTATAGGGGAACTGCCTTTCGTTAGCCTCGTTGGTCCTTGGGCTTGTTGATTGGTCGCCCTTGCGTTATAACCGTTTTTTCGCCCTCTTTAAATTAGGGCTTCCACTTCCGTCATTCCTTCTCCTCGCTTCTTCCTGGATTCCTTGTTATAGCATTTGAATCCGATAAAGGTCTGCGACACTGGCATAGGCATCATTGAGGGTTCTTGGCTTGCTTACGGTTAAGGCTTTCCTAGCCTCGAAGTTGAGTCCCGCAACTAATTTTTCTACCTTAGTTGCCTCCGTAGGCACCAGCTCGTGTGCGAAACAAGCCAGTTCTAAGAATCTCTTGTGGTATAGTTTTGATGAGCCAAAATGTATTTTTGTAATCCCCAATTTTATTTTATTTGAGTTAGTTCTGGTTCAAAAAATATGGTGCACCCTTGTCATGATGCCTACATGAACACCTTACTGATGGAAGAATAAAAGTGAGCGGGATCACAGCTTAACACATTTTTGAAGCATTAGAGTTATTAAAGGTTAAGATGGATGAGATGGAAAGAGATTTGTTGAAGCATACCAGATGAACTATGGTTCAATTCCCATTAAAAGCATTTTGGGATAAAAGCTTTAGACATGCTATGGTGTTAGACGGGAAGTGATATCAAGCTATGGTGTTAGACATGCTACTTTTGATGGGTGATGACGTCAGTATTAGACATGATATGTCTTTAGACGGGTTAATCCATGTGAAGAGGAATTAAAATCATGAGATGTATCAAAGGGTTAACTAGTAGAGTTGGAAGAAGTCTTGCAAAGCAACCGTATGATACATAATTTAACTCTCACTTGAAGCAATTTTGAAGTGGCTATTTTAGACATGCCAAGGTAATGCACTGAGTCTACTATAGAAATGCACCAAGAATAAAATAATTGCCCAAGAGGTATTTTTGAAGACCCGTATATTTGCGAAGGAACCCAAAAGAGCTGATTCACGAAGGAGATCTTTTTATTAATCAAGCAAGAATCAGCAGGCTAATTATTTGATCAACTTGGCATATCATATCAATAATGCAACAAAAGTCAAGCCTGAGATTATTCAAATTTGGAGGCTACACATTTCAAGAAAAGCTTTTGTCAAATTAATGAAAAGCAATGACAAGATTATTCAAATCTTCTGACAGACGACAAAATGACTTCTACCTAAAGTTGTAGATCAAGTTGATACAATTATTTGATCAATTACAATTCAAAATGGACGATCGAGATCGAAAGTTGATCAACGGACAAATAGCTTTCATTGGCTATAAATTGTCCAAGCAGACTTGAAGATAAGCAACGACAGCTAATAACAGAGATTCACAAATCAATAAGCAAGAACCGCTAAATGAGAAAAGCAAGCTATATTTTTATTAGCCAGGAAAGGGGGAAAATAGATCTTCATTAGAAATATTCAAGTCTGAGAGAGAAATCTTTGTAATTTCCTTGTAAACATTTCTACTGAGCGTAGAAAGAGGTTAGAGTAACTAGTGAGAGTGAAAAAACCCTGTGAGAGTGTAACTTTGTGCGTAACACTCGTTGTAAAGGGAAGAGTAACAAGAGGAGCTTGTGAAAACCCTGTGAGAGCATATCTTTGTGCGTAGTTCTCGTGGTGTAGGAGTACGGCTTGGTGCGAAGTACTCGAGAAGGCGGAGTAACAAGAGGAGCTTGTGAAAAATCTTGGTGGAGTGTAGCTTTGTGCGAAACACTCGGGGCAATGTCGCGGGCACTGATTCACTATATATTGTATCTGGGTGATCGAAGAATAGTGAATTCCCTTGTTGGAGTGAAAGGAGAAGAGTGGAGTAGGAGAATTACACCATCTCCGAACCACTATAAATCTCTCTCTCTCTCTCTCTCTTTACTTATTTCTCATTATATTTCGGGCATGCTTTTATCAACTGCGAACTAACCTGTTACGATTTATCGCATATCTTTATCTGTCTGGGTTTGATAGTTCCCACGTTTGCATGCGAGTGAAAATTTGCTTACATCATCTTTAATTTATATCAAGTGTTTCTAACGTGTTGCATTTTTAGAATCTCTTTTTGAGCACCTCACAAGCATGCATAACACTTTACCGTTACGTATTCCGCTGTGCACGCTCTAAGTTGTTTAACTTGTTTATGCTTGTTATTTAGAGTTGAAATTACCAAAGTGTTGTGTGTTTATAAAAAGTTAGAAAAGTTAGAAAAGTTAGAGAAGTCTCTTCACCCCCCCCCCCTCTAGACTTCTCGCCACCCATACAGGACCAACAAGTGGTATCGGAGCAGTTGTCTATTTGAGTCATTCTTGACTGTTAGGCAGATCTCAAAACTCAAAACTTCAAGATGAAGAGAGATATGGTTCTTGCTCAAAATTTGCTTTTCTCACTTGATAAATTTGATGATTGGAAAATACGTATGCAGGTGCACTTATTTGCTTTAAATGATGAAATGTGGGAAGTCATCACAAGTGGTCCTATTTCGATCATGCAAGCAAATACTAATAAGAACCAGTAAACATGGAATCCAATAAGGGTCTATAGTGGGCTCATCACAAGGCTCATAACTACATCCTTAAAGAATCATTGGTGGAAGAAACAAGAAGGCCCAATAATAATTCCATTCGATAGAGGAAAGTATTATAGTAGCCCATTTCAAGTGATATCATGGATCGAAGACAATGCTTACAAGATTCGAGGTCGAATCATTTTCAAGAAGGGGAGGATGATGCAGCCCAACATAATGAAGATCCATCAAGAGTACCAATTGGGCCAATCACAAGGCCCAAGTCCAAACAATTAAGACAACTCTTCATTGGTGATATTCAAATATGGTGGAAATCCAAGTCAAGCCCATTTGCAAAAGATGAAGAAGAATTCAAGGTTTTTTATAATTGTTTAAGTGCTGATTTTGGTGATTAAATTAGGCCCAAATCAGACCTATTATTTTTGGTCATCATTAATTTAAATTGTTTGGCATAAAAGAGAAAACACTAGTTGTATTTAGAAAGGATTCCTTAAATCCTTTTCTAAATAAAACTCTATTTACTTGTTTTCTAGATTAGGTTTAGGACTCTTTTTCCCATTGTATTTAGAATTATCATGCTGTCCCTATACCTATAAATAGGGCACATCCATATCAGTTTCAAAGGGGCTTCAATTCAATAAAACTCTTAAGTTTTTCTTTACACTTGTGTAAGAAACCTTATGGCTAATTGTGGACTCAATTAGTGGCTAGTCGTGGACTCGACTAGCAAATTGATTCGTGGACTCGAATCAATCTTACTTTCTTCAACCTTAGATTTAGGTTCGTGGACTCGTTCTTGAATCGAAGGAAACTAGATCCGACTCTAGTTGATTGAAGATTGCAATATCAAGGTACTTGAAGCTACATGGGATTCTTCCAAGTCTTTGAGGATTCTAGACAAAGGGTTTCTCGTGAGGTTTAAGGTATTTTGATCCATCTCTATCTTTACTTTGAGAGCATTCTTGGGACAATATTCCATCTTTATTTGATCCTTGGACTAGGTTCATATCAAATACCGCCACCACACAAGATCCAAACGCTCCACGATATATTCCAAACCCAAAAATGGAGTGGACAAGTGAAGATAGAGGGCGAAATAACTTGGACAATATTGCCAAGGATTTGTTCAAAGCGGTCGATGACACCATATTCCCAAAGATTCGAAAGTGCACCACAACAAAAGAAATATGGGATACCCTTATTAGCATTGGTGAAGGCGACGAACAAGAAAAGGACAACAAGCTAACCATCGCCATGAAAAAGATTTGAAGATTTTAAAATGCTTTCTAACGAAAGTATTAACGATATGGAAGCTCGCTTAGTCAAAATTCTTGGTGAAATCAATGATCTTGGCAAAACCATCTCCTAGAAGGAAATATCACTCAAAGTATTGTGTGGACTACCTTCTAATGGGATATGAAAGTAACCGCGATGCGAGATCGTAGAGATCTATGGACGTTATCTACTGATAAACTCTTTAGTGATCTTAAGGCGTACGAGTTCGAGATGAAGACACGAATTGAAGAAGAACGTGATGAACAAACATCCGCACTAATGGCCGATCAACCATCTACATCATGGTCAGTAGGAAATAATGATTTTTTATCTGACGAACAATTTTCCTTATTTGTTAAGAAATTCAAGAAGTTCATGCGAAATAACAAAACCAAGAGTTCACCACAAGGAAGCTCGTTTAGAAGACCAAGGAAAGAATCGATCGAAGATAACACAAATGTGTGTTACAATTGTATAAAGCCTGGACACTTTATGGCCGAATGTCCACACCCCATGGTAAGCAAAAATTCGAATGCTTCTAACCCTTCGCAGGAAGAATACAAGTCGAAAGAGAAGAGATCCAAGAAGGATAAACGAAAAGCCTTGATTAGTGATCCGTTAGAGACAAGTGAATCTGAAGAATCATCTAGTGACGAGAGTGATTCATCACAAGAAGACACGGCATTGCTATGTTTAGTGAGCCAAACATCCGAGCATGAAGAATGTCTAATGGCGCATGAAAATGAAGAAGAGGTATCTTCTAGTTCTTTTAGCTCTATTGACACCTCTTTCAAGACTCAAGAATCATTTCTAAGTCTCATGAGAGATTGTCAAGAATTCATGGCCACTCATACTCAAATCAAAGAGCGCAATAATATGTTAATCCTTGAAAAGGAAGAAATAGCACGTAAATTGCAAAATGTTCTAAATGAAATGAGTAATTTTTTTTAAAAGGGAACTTTTATTACAAACCAAATGCCGAGGTCCAAAAGTGACCACTGCTACAAAGATACAACTGAGTAAGGTAAAGGCCTAAGGCTAACTAGCGAAGGAGATTAACTCTAAACCACTAAATGGGCCCAACACCCATACTGCAGACCATCTGCACCACATGCAAAGCTGGACAATTCCAGGGTGTCATGCCCTACACAAAGGGTGGGAACGATGCTCCAAAGCGAAGAATGACTAGCTTCCCCCTCAAGCCTCAGGTCGGTCCCCCGCGGTACAGAGCTCTGCATTTTTATCCGAGGGGACCTATGTGACCATCCACAGAAGTAATGAAACCAGTCTCTGGAAACCCCACCACCCTCATGCGTTGGACAGATCCCCTCTGGTACAGATCTCTGCAATTTTATCCCGGGGGGGGGGGGGGGACCGTGAATAGTCCGCCACATGAGCAATGATTCTCGCCTCCACCTACCCTTGGAACCCAGGCCACCCTCGTACGTACAGAACTCTGCATTTTTGAAGAAAAATAATATCTATATTTATATTACATATATCTTCTAGAATATTTTATATATGTATTCATAATGATTTCCATATTCTTAGGATCATAGTTTAGGTAAATTCCTAGATGATTGGTTCTCTTACCTTTCCTACCGTTAGCATAGTTGTATATATATACACACATTGTATTCTTCTTTTACACACAACTAATATATGCAGTATATATTTTCCATCTTTCTCTGCAACAATGCTTGCAGTTTATTCTCAATTCCTTACATGGTATCAGTAGAAATTTGTTTTCCCTATTAATTTATTTTTCTGCTACTCTCTTTTGGCCTTATCACTTCACGCCAATGACCACTCCTTCAGATTCTTCACACCAACACACAAATCCCATCATCACCATTAATACCCATGAAGACTCAACCTCTGCTAAGCAATCACAACACCATGTTGTTCCTTTTGATGCGGAGAATCCCTATTATCTACATTCTTCTGATGGTACAGGCACCACTCTCGTTGGAAACATTCTTACCGACATTGAAAACTACAATCTATGGGCTCGGGCAATCACGATGGCATTGAAAGGCCGCAATAAATTCTGTTTTGTTGATGGCTCCCTTCCCATGCCAGACTCTACCCATCCCGATCATGCTCGTTGGCACCGCGTAAACAATATGGTGATGTCTTGGCTCCTTAATTCTATACATCCATCCCTTGCACACACAGTTTTATATGCCCCAGATGCTGCCTCAATTTGGACAGATTTAAAAGATCGTTTCTTTACATCAAATGGACCTCGTATCTATGATATTGAGAAACGCATCGCAACTTGTTACCAAAAAGATGCGTCCATTGCAGATTACCACAATCAGTTGAGTGCCCTTTGGGATGAATTAAATCTGTTAGATCCTCCTCCTAAATGTTCATGCTCTGCTCGACATGACTACATTGCACAAATTGAACGCCGCTGGTTGATGCAGTTTCTCATGGGACTTCGAGAAACTTTTGCTCAACCACGGAATCAATTGCTGCTCAACAACACTCTTCCTACTGTGAAAAATGCATACAACTTACTGCTACAGGATGAATCCCAACGTATACAAAGTGGTAATGGTGGACATTCTACAGAACATTATGCTCTTCAAGCTACAAACACACAACATCCACAATTTGTTGCTGCTGCCAACCTATCATCTGCGAGCAATATCCATACATCTGCTTCCACTTCTAGTTCTAACAACAATCGATCTCGGACAAAGTGTGCACACTGTGGGATCCCTGGCCATACACAACAATCTTGTTACAAGCTGCATGGATATCCACCTGGACACAAATTTTACAAAAAAGGTAATACAAATAGCCAACCTATGGGGACACCATCAACTTCGTCAGAGATCTCTTTCGATTCCATTCAGCAATTACTTCGACTTTTACGAGAGGTAAAAGTGCCTAAAGCAAACCTTGTTAGTAAGTCTATTGCTCTAACATCTATTTTTAATTTTTTCAATGAATGGGTCACTGACACAGGTGCTACTGATCATGTCTGTTTTAACCCATCTATTTTAAATAATTTATCTATGCTTAATAATATGGTGACTAATATATCTGTTCCAAATGGTGTTTTGGTTCCGGTCCATGGTGTTGGTAATGCTTGCCTATCTTCGACTATCGTTTTACTTGACGTTTTATATGTCCCGACTTTTAAATTTAACTTATTATCTGTACAAAAATTGGCTAAAGATTCCAATTGTACCGTTATTTTTTTCCTAATTATTGTGTGTTTCAGGACCTTTCAACGAAGACGGATATTGGTCGGGGCCATGAACGCAATGGTTTATACTTTTTTAGTTCTCCACCACACCCCGCTGCATTACTCACCATTACACCTAATACATGGCATGCTAGATTTGGTCATCCGTCACATTCTGTTTTTAAACACTTAATTTCTATTTTGGGTTGTTCTGATTTTCAAGACCCTTGTGATGTTTGTCACATTTCCAAACAGACACGTTTATCTTTTCCTATTAGTCATACTTCTACTTCTGCTTGCTTTGATTTGATTCATGTTGATATTTGGGGTAAATATTCTACTCCCACTCGTACTGGACATCATTATTTCTTAACTATCGTTGATGATTTTTCTAGGGCAACATGGACATTTTTAATGAAATATAAGTCTGATGCTTTCTTATTACTTGTTCGTTTTTTATCATATGTAAAAAATCATTTCAACACATGTGTTAAAACTTTTCATTGTGACAATGGTTCTGAATTTACACAAACTGATTTCAAAACATCTTACTTCAAAATGGTATTTTACAAAAACTTAGTTGTCGTGGGACACCTCAACAAAATGGGGTTGTCGAACGCAAGCATCGCCATCTCCTTAATGTGGCACGTGCTTTACGCTTCCAAGCGGGCCTACCCCTCAAATTTTGGGGTGATTGTGTTTTAACCGCTACTTACATTATCAACCGTACCCCTACCCCAAACTTACAAAATAAAACTCCTTTTGAAATTCTTTTTGGTTGTTCTCCTGATTTCACCATTTTACGTACTTTTGGTTGCATGTGTTATGCTTATACTATACAATATCATCCTAATAAGTTCAATCCTAGGGCCAAGCGTTGCATTTTTCTTGGCTACCTCAAGGTCAAAAAGCTTACAAGTTATATGATTTTGACTCTCAAAAATTCTGGTAAGTCGCGATGTTGTCTTCTATGAAACTATTTTTCCTTTTAAAAATGATCCTAATTTATTTGATCAATCAACACTCACCCCTATATTGCCATTACCCATACCACATCCATTGAAACACACAATACCCCAATTACCAAACCTCTTCCTGAAAACCCCATACCACCCATTGAAGCACATGGTACTCCAACTACTTCACCTATTCCTAAGAATTCTAACGCCACTCCTCACATACCTACCTTTCTAGAAAATCCTCCACCTGAGGTTAATTCTCCTATGCTTAACCCACCCATCCCCACGCAAATGCAACCTATCCAACAACGATCTCAAAGGCAACGAAAGCCTCCTAGTTACCTCTCTGACTACCAATGCAACATGACACATCCACAAAATATCCCATCTCCAACTTTCTCAACTTTAAACCATACACTGAAAACCACATCTGCTTCATAAACAACGTTTCTAAAGAAATCGAACCCTCTTCCTTCTCAGCTGCACAAAAAGACCCTAAATGGCAACAAGCCATGGACGAAGAAATTCGTGCTCTAGAAGCCAATCACACTTGGTCTTTAACCACTCTACCACCTGGTAAGTCTGCTATTGGTTGTCGATGGGTTTACCGTATTAAATATAACCCTGATGGTTCTGTAGAGCGATACAAAGCTCGCCTAGTCGCTAAAGGATACTCTCAACTTGAAGGGTTGGACTTCACTGATGTCTTTGCCCCTGTCACTAAGCTTGTCACCGTCCGTACAGTTTTAAGCATTGCAGCTGCACAAAGATGGGCTACCCATCAACTTGATGTCTCAAATGCCTTTCTTCATGGCACTCTTCATGAAGAAGTCTATATGCAGGTCCCTCCCGGTTTTGGACGAAAGGGGGAGAATCACATTTGTCGTCTCCACAAATCTCTTTATGGGCTTAAACAAGCATCCCGATCTTGGTTCACAAGTTTCTCCACATCCCTCACTAATGGTGGCTTCACACAGTCTAAAGTAGATTATTCCATGTTCACTTATAAACGAAGTCATTTTCTAACCATATTGCTTGTTTATGTTGATGATATTGTAATTACAGGGAATGATCTGACTATCATTACTATCCTCAAGCGTTACCTTGCACAACAATTCCAGCTCAAAGACTTGGGTCCATTAAAATACTTCCTTGGAATAGAAGTTGCACGATCCTCTCTTGGAATCTTCCTAAATCAATGGAAGTATACTCTTGAGATTCTCTCCGATACTGGGCTATTAGCTTGCAAACCCGCCTCAACTCCCATAAAGGTTAATCACCAACTCACTCCTGATACTGATGAACCTCTTACTGACCCATCTACATATAGAAGATTGATTGGTCGTCTGCTCTACCTTACGGTCACTCGACCAGATATCACTTATGCAGTCAATCTTCTTTCTCAATTCATGTCCGCACCACGTGACACACATTGGCACGCTGCTCTTCGAGTTGTGCGTTATCTCAAAATGTCTCCTGCTCGTGGTATCATATTATCCACAAATAACTCCTTTAAATTACATGCATATTGTGATGCTGACTGGGCCTCTTGTCCAACCACACGACGCTCAACTACAGGATATTGTACTTTCCTAGGAACAAGTCCACTATCCTGGCGAACAAAGAAGCAAACCACAGTTTCTCGATCCTCTGCTAAAGCTGAATATCGTGCCATGGCAAGTGCAGTAAGTGAAATTACATGGCTCCAACTACTCTTATCCGAACTAGATATACCAGCTCATCTTGCACATTTACATTGTGACAATCAAGCATCTCTCCACATTGCCAACAATCCCGTCTTCCATGAACGAACCAAGCATGTCGAGATTGATTGTCATTTCGTTCGAGAAAATATTACTTCTGGTACACTACGCACAACTTCCGTTCCATCTAATCAACAACTGGCCAACATCTTCACAAAGGGCCTCCTCCCTCAAACATTCAACGCCATTACTTCCAAGCTCATGTACCACCCTTGAGCTTGAGGGGGGAGTGAAGAAAAATAATATCTATATTTATATTACATATATCTTCTAGAATATTTTATATATGTATTCGTAATGATTTCCATATTCTTAGGATCATAGTTTAGGTAAATTCCTAGATGATTGGTTCTCTTACCTTTCTCACTTTTCCTACCGTTAGCATAGTTGTATATATATACACACATTGTATTCTTCTTTTACACACAACTCATATATGCAATATATACTTTCCATCTTTCTCTGCAACAATGCTTGCAGTTTATTCTCAATTCCTTACAATTTTATCGCAGAGGGCTTCAACGGCCCAAAGTCCCAAGCGATGGCTTCCTAACCACCGATGCCAACATATATGCCACCCTTAAGCGTTAGACCAGCTCCCTCGGTACAGCGTACTGTATTTTAGTCTGGGGAACCTGTACGACCATCCACAGAAGCAATAGTATATATGCTAAGCACCAGAATCACACCCACCCAACCCTTTTAGACCAGCCTTTCTTCCAGCCACAAAACTTCTTTTTTTTTTTTATTTCTTTTTTTACGGACTGAGAGAGCACTCCCACCTCAGAGTGTATGCTATGCATGAAACACAAGAATTAAGCCCCGCGAGACACATAGCCACAGATACAGATAAACCAGGCAAAGAGAGCACAGAGCAGACAGAGTGATAAGAACCTAGTCCAAGGTTCACATAAAGATGGAATATTGTCCCAAGAATGCTCTCAAAAGTAAAGATAGAGATGGATCAAAGTACCTTAGACCTCACGAGAAACCCTTTGTCTCGAATCCTCAAAGACTTGGAAGAATCCCATTGTAGCTTCAAGTACCTCGATGTTGCAATCTTCAATCAACTAGGAGTCGGATCTAGTTTCCTTCGATGCAAGAACGAGTCCACGAACCTAAATCTAAGGTTGAAGAAAGGAAGATTGATTCGAGTCCACGAATCAATTTGCTAGTCGAGTCCACGACTAGCCACTAATTGAGTCCACAATTAGCCATAAGATTTCTTACACAAG
Organism: Ipomoea nil; assembly: GCF_001879475.1. NCBI lineage: Eukaryota > Viridiplantae > Streptophyta > Magnoliopsida > Solanales > Convolvulaceae > Ipomoea > Ipomoea nil. The sequence continues at coordinate 97,811 of NW_017619578.1, forward strand.
TGTAAAGAAAAACTTAAGAATTTTATTGAATTAAAGCCTGCCCAAAACTGATATGGATGTGCCCTATTTATAAATATAGGGCAGCATTGTAATCTAAATACAATGGGAAAAAGAGTCCTAAACCTAATCTAGAAAACAAGTAAATAGAGTTTTATTTAGAAAAGGATTTAAGGAATCCTTTCTAAATACAACTAGTGTTTTCTCTTTTATGCCAAACAATTTAAATTAATGATGAAAAAAAATAATAGGGCTGATTTGGGCCTAATTTAATCACCAAAATCAGCACTTAAACAATTATAAAAAGCCTTGAGTTCTTTGCCATCATTTGCAATTGGGCTTGAATTGGATTTCTACCATTTTTGAACATAACCAATAAAGAGTTGTCTTAATTGTTTGGACTTAGACCTTGTGATTGGCCCAACTGGTACTCTTAATGGATCATCAGTAGTTTGGGTTGCATTATCCTCCCCTTCTTGAAAATGATTCGTCCTCGAATCTGTGCAATCATATGGAGACAAGTCTGAAACATTGAAAGTAGAAGAGACATTGTATTCTCCTCTAAGATCAACTTATATGCATTATCTCCAATCCGTGATATAACTTGAAATGGGCCATCTCCACGTTGGTTCAGCTTTGATTTTCTTTCGCGGGGAAAACGGTCTTTGCGCAAGTGAATCCACACCCAATCTCCAGGCTCGAATGTGATCTTTTTCCTTGTCTTGTTCACTCGAGCAGCTATTTGTTCGTTCCTTTTCTCAATTTGTTCTTTGACTTTAACATGCATCTCCTTGATCTTCTTGGCACGTTCTTCTCCATCTAAGCTATCCTGCGGATTGTAAGGCAAAGCAAGTAAGTCTATGAGAGATAACGGATTGAAACCATACACAACTTCAAAAGGAGACATGTTAGTGGTTGAATGTATTGCACGATTATAAGCGAATTCAACATGAGGCAAACATTCTTCCCATGATTTTAGATTTTTAGAGATCACACTTCTAAGTAATTGGGATAAGGTTCTATTAACTACTTCTATTTGTCCATCAGTTTGAGGATGACAAATAGTAGAAAATAGCAACTTAGTCCCAATTTTAGCCCACAGAACACGCCAAAAGTGGCTAAGAAATTTAGAATCTCTATCAGAAACAATAGTCTTAGGGATGCCATGCAATTTAACAATCTCAGCAAAGAAAAGATTAGCAATATGAGTTGCATCATCAGTTTTGGTGCAAGCAATAAATCTAGCCATCTTACTAAAACGATCAACTACAACAAAAATAGAATCTTTTCTCTTAGAACTCATAGGTAACCCTAGAACAAAATCCATAGAAATATCAAGCCACGGGCCGCTAGGAACAGAAAGTGGTGTGTAAAGCCCTTGGGGAAGTGATTTGGACTTAGCATGGTGACATGTAGTACAATTATTCACAAAAGTCTCAACGTCTTTTTTCATTCTAGGCCAATAGAAGTGTTCATGCAACACATCATAGGTTTTAGAAATACCGAAGTGTCCCATAAGACCACCTCCATGTGATTCAGTGATCAAACTCACACGCAAGGAACAATTAGGAATGCACACTTTATTTTCCTTAAACAAAAACCCATCTGACAAGTAAAACTTTCCCAAAGGAGATCGTACACAAGAGGTGTAGATCTTGCCAAACACTGAATCACTAGCATAGAGAGACTTAATGAAATCAAAACCAAGAAACTTAGCATGTAAAGTAGCAAGTAAAGTATATCTCCTAGATAAAGCATCAGCCACTTTGTTTTCCGTACCTTTCTTGTAGGCAATTTTATAAGGAAAAGCTTCAATGAACTCGAGCCATTTAGCATGTCTCTTATTCAACTTACCTTGGCCTTTCAAATGTTTTAAGGCTTCATGATCAGTGTGTAAAATAAAGTCTTTAAACCATAAATAATGTTGCCAAGGCTCTTATAATGGCATAAAGTTCTTTATCATATGTGGGATAATTGAGTGTTGCGCCACCCAACTTCTCACTAAAATAGGCAATGGGGCATTTATCCTGCATCAGTACAGCACCAATTCCAATGCCAGAAGCATCACATTCTAGTTCAAAAGTTTTATCAAAACAAGGCAAAACTAGAATAGGAGCGGTGGTGAGTTTCTCTTTCAATGTAGCAAAAGCTTGTTCCTGTTTAGGCCCCCATTTGAAGATGGTGTCTGTAACACCCCGTGTTACGATCCCTAAAATCAATTAAATTATTTAATCAATTACCCAAAAGAAAAAATTAAATCACAATAATTAATTAGGAAAGGCCCACTATAGTCCACGGGCCCTTATCCCTAAACCAAATCCTTAGTCCCAAAAGGAATAGAATTAGCAAGCCTATAATATTAGTTCCTAACTAGGACTCCTAAATATATAAATAGGGGACTTAAGAGGCACCTAGAACCCCCCCCCCCCACCACAATAACGTCTCACGCCCAAAGAGCTCCAAGAATTCCCTTAGAAGAAATCAAGAAAGCTTAAAGAAAGACCCTTCATAGCCAAGGAATTAATAAAGGCTAAGAGGTAACCCATGTCTCAACAAAACCTATTTTCATAGCTATGATTCCCCTCGTAGGATTTCCCCATAATATTGTGTATTGTTTATTTGTGATATTATTATTGATGATTAACGGGATGATTCCATGGGTGATCTTGATGAGGAGAGGTTCTTGATAATTATGGTATTCTTGATGATTATATGACGTTCTTGATAATTATGGTGTTCTTGATGATTATATGACGTTCTTGATAATTATATGGTGTTCTTGATGTTCTTAATGATTATATGAGATTCTTGATGATCATATGATATTCCTACCGAATCTTGATTTTTGAAGATGAATTGTGTTCTTGTTGATTTAAAAATAATTAGAACCCTAGGTTATATCGTGGAATCCGTATGGTATTATTCTTGGTATATTGGGTGGGAATTCGCATGATTGGGTGTTGATTATGTCTAGAAAAGCATGATAGGTTATGTGCCATACGTTTCTTGATTTTTATCCGTTAATTGTCTACGTGTGTTATCAATTGTGTTTAAAAGTTTCTAAGCATGGTTTCGGGTTCCACAAAGGTTCCCGGGGCGTTTTTGGTGAACAGAGTCAGTTGGGGTAGGTGGGGGTAGGGGACTCGCCACCTACCCGCGGCCTAGTCGGGCAACGCCGACAGCGGGCAGCCAAGACTCTAGCCACTAGCTCATAAGTGTTTCTTGAAACCTCAAGGGAACACTCCCTTGTTAAAGCCCCTACAAATCCCTAAAACCCACAAAATCCCCAAATCAAAAACCCTTCTTCTTCTTCCCTTTCTCCTTCTTCTTCCCCACTCCCTTCCCTACGCTCCCTCACGCTCCTCGCCGCACCCCACCGAAGAAACCCCCCACAACTACTCGACGCCGCCACCAACCTAACGCCCAGCCGTCGCCCGCTGCCACGCATCGCCCAACACCCATCATCGCCCCTCGCCGAGCCACCACCTCCCCTCGCCAAGCCACCGTCGGAGCGCAACTCACCGCCGCCTACCTTGCCCGCAAGGAAAAACGCGCCGCCGGAAAATACGTCGGAGCCCCGTCGGAAAAGCCGCCTGAGAAGTCACACCACCGGAGCACTCGCCGGAAAACGCCACTTGAAAGAAAAAGAAAATGCCGAAAAAGCCCCTCGGAACCCGCACCCCGGAATGGAGCAACGCCGATTACACCGTAATCAGAGGTAAGGCCCTTGAACCCGACCAATTTTCTCCGGAATTGGTTGATATGCTTAAACACCAAGGTCTCCTGGATACATATCTCACCATCAAGGGGGATACTGTAACACCCCAGATTTTCAAGACATTTAAAACTTATAATAAAGGTAGAATCTTATTAAATCCCAAGATATAAATACAAGCGTTCGGGGTGCTATGCCACACCTGGGCTAGAGAACCCAAGTGCACAGGCTAACTAACTAATATCCTCAAAGCGTAAATATGTAAACGTGGCACGCAGGCCAAAAGGGAAACTATCTACTTCTAAGTTCTAGCGCACTCCAGTGACTTAATCTTCTGTGCCTGAAAGCCAAATATATCTGTTCAGCGAGAGATGCTGGTAACCCACTCCAACGCGTTGAAATACAATACATATAGAGATATATATAGATATACGAAAACCATTTTGAGCATGAAGATATATCCTACGAACTCTAGTTTTAAAACCGGGAATGACTCGACAGATAAGGCCAGACACAAGCACAGTTATAACGAGCATATGCAGTTCACAACAGATAAGGCAGATAAGGCAAAGCATAAACAATGATCATAACCCAACATGAACAATCCCCAATATAAATCCCGTAGTCACATCCCCCAAGACACTCATAATCACAACTCGTCCGTATCACAACACATAACACACGTTGTTGGCGCCACAGGACCACTCGCATGCCCATACATGCGGGTCAGCGCATATAGCTCTGACACGGCCCCACAGCACCATGCCCCGTATCGCAACACGGGGAGGTCGATCGCAACCGACCGATGAACCGCAGCTCATCATAATGTTTGATCGCAACCAAACAGTGGACCGCAGCCCAAGAGAGTGTGTCATCTGAATGTAGCCAGGAATTCCCATCTGACTACAACCAGCTTCTGGACCGCAGCCCAGGATACCGTCATCCGACTGCAGCCAGGAATTCCCATCTGACTGTAGCCGGCTTCTGAACCGCAGCTCAGGATAACCAATCCGATCGCAACTGAATTGGGGCAACACGCACACATAACACATAGCAAGCACATGCAACCCACATTACACATTGGGAAGGGGGATAAAGCGTATAACAACCTTATGCGTGATCCATCACGTACTAAGAATAGTCCTAAGGGGTTCATACTTCTTCCACCTGGGTCAACGGGATACCAATTCAACTAGCATGCAATATAATAGACTCATAAACCTACGAACGGTACCCGAAATATCAAACTAGACATAGGCACGACAAACGGGGTCCGTTGGGACACCACAGGGATCGGGGAAACATCAAACGGGGAAGCCGGGGTCCCGAGGGGGGAAAATTCCAGCGGGTAGCCGGTGGGTGGGGGTCCACCCGCCGGCTGCCCGCCGGCCATCACTGTTCCGGGCAGCGGGTGCCCGGCGGGCAGCTGCCCGCCCGCCTGCTGCCCGCTGCCGGAACTGCCCGGAGTTGCCACGGGTAGGTGGCTGGTCCCCTACCCCCCACTGACTCTTTTCATCATTTTTCGCCCCGGGAACCGTTGTGGAACCCGAAACCATGCTTAGACACTTTACAATGCAATTAACGACAACACGTAGACAATTAACGGATCAAATACGAGGAACGAACGGCACCTAACCTATCATGCTTTTCTAAACATAATCAACACCCAAACATGCGATTTCCCCACCCGATAATCCAAGAATAATATCATACGGTACAACCTAGGGTTCTAATCACTTTTATATCAACAAGAATACAATTCGTCTTCTAATTGCAAGATTCGGTAGGAACAACACGTAATCATCAAGGATACCAATTAATCATCAAGAACAACACATAATCATCAAAACCCCAATTAATCATCAAGAACATCATAATTATCAAGAAACTCCCAATATCAAGATTATCAAGATTCCTCATGGAATCATTATATCGACATCAATAATAATCATCATCAATCGCCATTTACAACAATATGGGGGAAACCCTAAGGGGAAATCATAGCTATGAAAATAGGTTTTGTTGAGACATGGGTTACCTCTTAGCCTTAATTAATTCCTTGGCTATGAAGGATCTTTCTTTAAGCTTTCTTGCTTTCTTGATTTCTTCTAAGGGAATTCTTGGAGCTCTCCTGGGGTGATGGGGCGTCTAGGCGTGTGGGGGGTTCTGGGTGTCTCCTAAGTTCCCTATTTATATATTTAAGACTCCTAATTAGGGCCTGAATGGTATGGGTTTACTAATTCTATTCCTTATAGGACTCAGGGACTTGCTTTAGGGATAAGGGTCCATATTAATTAAAGCGGATCCTAATCACAATCTGAATAGTAAAAGGCCTAATTCCTTTATTCCTAATAGATAACTAGGTCTAGGATTCCTAATTAGAATCTGAATAGTAAAGGGTTTACTTTCTTTATTCCTAATAGGCTTAGGACTTTAATTTAGGCAAGGGTCCACGGTTCATGGTGGACCTTTATTAATTAATTAAAGGAAACCTAACCGAATTAAATCATATTTAATTATTATTAACGGGATTAATTTAATAATTAATCCGGGATTGAAGGCCGTAACACGGGGTGTTACACTCTCCCCCCCTTACGAGAAGCTTCGTCCCCGAAGCTTGGAAATCATTGCAGGGTTAACGAGTCAAGAGAAGAACCGTGGTCCTATAGAGAAGGTATTCCACGGGGAAATTGTATACTTGCACGCCTATGTGTGTTGGGTTTTTGGGAGCGATTAGGTTTTACAGGGTTAAGAGAGTGGGTTTCAAACTTGAGGACACGGTGAATTCAGGAATTAGGATCAAGTTTTCGAGATTGCAACTTAGGTTGTGAGGTTGCCACTTGTATGGAATCGTTAAAACATGGGATTGAGAATGGGGTCTGAAGGGTAGAAAGGGTTTTGAAATAAGGAAGGGGCCGATTTTCCGAGGGAGGGAAAGGAATTCGGCTAGGATGGGTTAAGGTTTCTCGATCCCAAGTGAATAATCTGGTTAGATGCTTTGATCACGATGCGCCGACGAGCTGATGATCCTCCTTCCTTGGTGTTGGTGCTTGCTTGACTTTAAGATCCTTGTTAGACCTTGCTTCCCAGGCTAAGGTTTCATCCTTCTCTTCTTTCTTGAGGGAATTTCCCGTGGTGATTCAACACTTACTTCTTTAATGCGCCCAAGGTCTTGACCGAGTTGGGTCAACCAAGCCAATCTCTTAGGGTGCATTTCCCAAATTCTTCCCAAAGTCTCTTGGGAGTCGATGGATTTTGGGTTTAATTTCTCTTCTTATTGAATTTCATCTCCTCTTTAGTGGATGAAATTCTTAGTAAGACTTCATGTCTTACCCGAGGTTCAGCATTGTTGTGCCCTGTTTGTGTTATTTTTAATGATGAAGGTGTCCTTGCGTGCCCTTTTTCTTTTAAAGCGCAGTCAGTTACCAAATCTCGTTGTGGGATGACTCGGCGAATTTACGAGTCACCCCATCTCCTTGTAGGTCCTTAATGACCCTTGAAGTCTTGGTGCGAAATGTGTTCTTCACCCTTTTGCTTAGCACCATGGGATACGTAGTTCTTGATTCCATACAACTTGTAAGGAGTCCTCTGATTTGCTCGAACGATGTCCATGGTTTGGAGGAGTCCCGATCCCTCCTTAGCATTTGACTTTTAAGGTTTTCGTGGGTTCTTAGTACGAGTTCCCAACTCGCCTCCTTGGTTTGCGCAATCCTTTACGCCAAACATCCCTAGTCGGTTGTATCATAGGATCCGATTTCAATTACTCGTGCAATGTAATTGGTTGTGATTTCCCGATGGTGTCTCGTGCGTCAAGGTCTTTTACGTAGGACACTATGTTTAGGTGGTCCATGGTTTCTTACCCAAGACTCACATTCCTCAATCGGGGCACACAAGTGCGCCACAAATCAATAAAATAAGGGGTTAAGAAATCAGCACATTGTACCAGTGGGCGCGAGGTGGGCGGTCGTCCGCCTGCCAAGCTCCTGCCAAGGACCCGCCAAGGTCCCGTCAAGGACCCGTTGGGGACCCGCGGGAAAGTGACTAGGAATAGTCAATTCCTTCGGGAAAGACCCCAAAAATGCACAGATTCATGTCCTGACAAGTCCCATGCCCTTGTGCACAATAAAAGGGACTTGGATACATAGGATGACCCATCGTACAATGTTCATTGATCCTTAAGCACGAGTTCTAGAGGTAGATATACATACATATATATATATATCTATGTTTTCTTGGTCTGGGTTTAAAGGGGTGTAAGGAGTGCAAGGGCTAGGTTTCAAAGTCGAGGGGCGGATAGGGTCGATGTCTCAAGGTCGTAATACAGGAAGGAAGGTTGCCACCTTGTACGGGTTCGTCTGTAATGAGGGATCAAGAGCGAGGGTTGGAGTGATATGACGAATTCTTTAATGAAATGGTACTTGATTGGCAAGGGGAGGGAAAGGGGCTAAGGACTCTTGGCTTTGAGTGATTATGCCTGTTTGGGGCTTGGTTTTGGCGTGCAGTCGAACTGGTGATCCCTTTTCCTTGGCTTTGTTTGATTCTAAGATTTTCGTTTGATCTTCTCTTCCCGTGTCGAAGTCCCCTTCGTTTCTATGGCTTCCAGGGGAATTCTCGTGATGGTTTCCGTGCACGTTCCCCTCGGATGTCCAGAAGTCTGGACCCAGTCGGTTTAGTGGGTCACACCCCTAGGTCTTGACTCCTAATCCTCGCCGAGGGTTCTTAAGGGTAAGGGGGGTTTCAGGTTAGTCTTTCTTGTTCTATTGGGTTTCATCCCTGCCTTGGTGGATGAAATTCTTAGCAAGGATTTATGTCCTCCTCGAGGTTTGGCCTGTTGCACCTATTTGACGATGTTTTCTGTAGCGAGGGCCCCTGACACATTGAACGTATTTGTTTGCCCGCTCTTGTCAACGCATGGCGTTCTTCGGTGGCGTACGTACAGGCTATGGTTTCTCGTGAAGCCTTCACGGTTTTCGTGTAAGGGTGGGGTGATACGTATTCGTAACCTCCACCTACTTCGCCGATTCCTATCTAACAACTGATTTTAATATTGAATCAATGAATGTCGGTTCTTCACGCCCCTGGGCAGGGTAAGGGCCTTATGCTGCTCTACGTTTTTAACAGGGTTTCCAAACGGAGTGGGGATAAGAACTTAGAGTAAGGGCAATAACAATTTAGGGTTTCCGAGGGTTTGGGTTAAGCGTAACAAAGGGTGAGCAAGGTCATGACGGTTGCGAATTTTCTCTTAAGGTAATTAAGGATTCGGGGTGGGTGTTTTCAACAAATAGGGGTATCAAGATGCTGGGGTTTCAGGGCGGATGATATTTTAAATTGGGGTGGTGGGGTTGCAAGGTGTCGCGATGTACTTACCTTGCACCCAAGGATTCGACTAATGGTGTCGTTCCTTTGCTACTTTAATAGGTGTCCTAGTTCTCCTTCCTGTTTGTTGTAGCCGCAACCCGGGTTCGCCGAGATAAGGCAACTTGTCGGAAGGTGCATGTCATTTGTCTGACTCGGGGGTTATCGTGGTTACCCTAGGTTGGTGCGTATTGCAGTCCGTCCCTTTTAGCAGTCCTGACTGTAACGCCTCTTCTTAGTAGTCATCCAAATCTTCCTTTTCTTTGGTCAGGGTCCTTGTCAAGTCTTTTGACGGGAGTTAGGACGAGGCGATTTATCGGGTAAGTGTACGTTACCCAGTTGTGGAAGTAAACTTATCTATTCGCACCCTTACCTGGTGTGGTAAGCGTAGGGGGAGGTTCCTTTAAGTTAGAGAGGGATGAAGTGAGGGGAGGTTATGTGTAGGTTTCACAATCTCACTGCGCGTCCTAAGATTCCTGGATCCTATGTTCCTAAGTACCTAGAGTTCAAGCCTAGTGTCCTAAAGTCCGGTCTTAAGAGTCTTATCCTAGGGTCAAACTTAGGCTCTGATACCAACTGTAACACCCCAGATTTTCAAGACATTTAAAACTTATAATAAAGGTAGAATCTTATTAAATCCCAAGATATAAATACAAGCGTTCGGGGTGCTATGCCACACCTGGGCTAGAGAACCCAAGTGCACAGGCTAACTAACTAATATCCTCAAAGCGTAAATATGTAAACGTGGCACGCAGGCCAAAAGGGAAACTATCTACTTCTAAGTTCTAGCGCACTCCAGTGACTTAATCTTCTGTGCCTGAAAGCCAAATATATCTGTTCAGCGAGAGATGCTGGTAACCCACTCCAACGCGTTGAAATACAATACATATAGAGATATATATAGATATACGAAAACCATTTTGAGCATGAAGATATATCCTACGAACTCTAGTTTTAAAACCGGGAATGACTCGACAGATAAGGCCAGACACAAGCACAGTTATAACGAGCATATGCAGTTCACAACAGATAAGGCAGATAAGGCAAAGCATAAACAATGATCATAACCCAACATGAACAATCCCCAATATAAATCCCGTAGTCACATCCCCCAAGACACTCATAATCACAACTCGTCCGTATCACAACACATAACACACGTTGTTGGCGCCACAGGACCACTCGCATGCCCATACATGCGGGTCAGCGCATATAGCTCTGACACGGCCCCACAGCACCAAGCCCCGTATCGCAACACGGGGAGGTCGATCGCAACCGACCGATGAACCGTAGCTCATCATAATGTTTGATCGCAACCAAACAGTGGACCGCAGCCCAAGAGAGTGTGTCATCTGAATGTAGCCAGGAATTCCCATCTGACTACAACCAGCTTCTGGACCGCAGCCCAGGATACCGTCATCCGACTGCAGCCAGGAATTCCCATCTGACTGTAGCCGGCTTCTGAACCGCAGCTCAGGATAACCAATCCGATCGCAACTGAATTGGGGCAACACGCACACATAACACATAGCAAGCACATGCAACCCACATTACACATTGGGAAGGGGATAAAGCGTATAACAACCTTATGCGTGATCCATCACGTACTAAGAATAGTCCTAAGGGGTTCATACTTCTTCCACCTGGGTCAACGGGATACCAATTCAACTAGCATGCAATATAATAGACTCATAAACCTACGAACGGTACCCGAAATATCAAACTAGACATAGGCACGACAAACGGGGTCCGTTGGGACACCACAGGGATCGGGGAAACATCAAACGGGGAAGCCGGGGTCCCGAGGGGGGGAAAATTCCAGCGGGTAGCCGGTGGGTGGGGGTCCACCCGCCGGCTGCCCGCCGGCCATCACTGTTCCGGGCAGCGGGTGCCGGCGGGCAGCTGCCCGCCGCTGCTGCCCGCTGCCGGAACTGCCCGGAGTTGCCACGGGTAGGTGGCTGGTCCCCTACCCCCCACTGACTCTTTTCATCATTTTTCGCCCCGGGAACCGTTGTGGAACCCGAAACCATGCTTAGACACTTTACAATGCAATTAACGACAACACGTAGACAATTAACGGATCAAATACGAGGAACGAACGGCACCTAACCTATCATGCTTTTCTAAACATAATCAACACCCAAACATGCGATTTCCCCACCCGATAATCCAAGAATAATATCATACGGTACAACCTAGGGTTCTAATCACTTTTATATCAACAAGAATACAATTCGTCTTCTAATTGCAAGATTCGGTAGGAACAACACGTAATCATCAAGGATACCAATTAATCATCAAGAACAACACATAATCATCAAAACCCCATTAATCATCAAGAACATCATAATTATCAAGAAACTCCCAATATCAAGATTATCAAGATTCCTCATGGAATCATTATATCGACATCAATAATAATCATCATCAATCGCCATTTACAACAATATGGGGGAAACCCTAAGGGGAAATCATAGCTATGAAATAGGTTTTGTTGAGACATGGGTTACCTCTTAGCCTTAATTAATTCCTTGGCTATGAAGGATCTTTCTTTAAGCTTTCTTGCTTTCTTGATTTCTTCTAAGGGAATTCTTGGAGCTCTCCTGGGGTGATGGGGCGTCTAGGCGTGTGGGGGGGTTCTGGGTGTCTCCTAAGTTCCCTATTTATATATTTAAGACTCCTAATTAGGGCCTGAATGGTATGGGTTTACTAATTCTATTCCTTATAGGACTCAGGGACTTGCTTTAGGGATAAGGGTCCATATTAATTAAAGCGGATCCTAATCACAATCTGAATAGTAAAAGGCCTAATTCCTTTATTCCTAATAGATAACTAGGTCTAGGATTCCTAATTAGAATCTGAATAGTAAAGGGTTTACTTTCTTTATTCCTAATAGGCTTAGGACTTTAATTTAGGCAAGGGTCCACGGTTCATGGTGGACCTTTATTAATTAATTAAAGGAAACCTAACCGAATTAAATCATATTTAATTATTATTAACGGGATTAATTTAATAATTAATCCGGGATTGAAGGCCGTAACACGGGGTGTTACACTCTCCCCCCTTACGAGAAGCTTCGTCCCCGAAGCTTGGAAATCATTGCAGGGTTAACGAGTCAAGAGAAGAACCGTGGTCCTATAGAGAAGGTATTCCACGGGGAAATTGTATACTGCACGCTATGTGTGTTGGGTTTTTGGGAGCGATTTAGGTTTTACAGGGTTAAGAGAGTGGGTTTCAAACTTGAGGACACGGTGAATTCAGGAATTAGGATCAAGTTTTCGAGATTGCAACTTAGGTTGTGAGGTTGCCACTTGTATGGAATCGTTAAAACATGGGATTGAGAATGGGTCTGAAGGGTAGAAAGGGTTTTGAAATAAGGAAGGGGCCGATTTTCCGAGGGAGGGAAAGGAATTCGGCTAGGATGGGTTAAGGTTTCTCGATCCCAAGTGGAATAATCTGGTTAGATGCTTTGATCACGATGCGCCGACGAGCTGATGATCCTCCTTCCTTGGTGTTGGTGCTTGCTTGACTTTAAGATCCTTGTTAGACCTTGCTTCCCAGGCTAAGGTTTCATCCTTCTCTTCTTTCTTGAGGGAATTTCCGTGGTGATTCAACACTTACTTCTTTAATGCGCCAAGGTCTTGACCGAGTTGGGTCAACCAAGCCAATCTCTTAGGGTGCATTCCCAATTCTTCCAAAGTCTCTTGGGAGTCGATGGATTTTGGGTTTAATTTCTCTTCTTATTGAATTTCATCTCCTCTTTAGTGGATGAAATTCTTAGTAAGACTTCATGTCTTACCCGAGGTTCAGCATTGTTGTGCCTGTTTGTGTTATTTTTAATGATGAAGGTGTCCTTGCGTGCCCTTTTTCTTTTAAAGCGCAGTCAGTTAACAATCTCGTTGTGGGATGACTCGGCGAATTTTACGAGTCACCCCATCTCCTTGTAGGTCTTAATGACCCTTGAAGTCTTGGTGCGAATGTGTTCTTCACCTTTTGCTTAGCACCATGGGATACGTAGTTCTTGATTCCATACAACTTGTAAGGAGTCCTCTGATTTGCTCGAACGATGTCCATGGTTTGGAGGAGTCCCGATCCCTCCTTAGCATTTGACTTTTAAGGTTTTCGTGGGTTCTTAGTACGAGTTCCCAACTCGCCTCCTTGGTTTGCGCAATCCTTTACGCCAAACATCCCTAGTCGGTTGTATCATAGGATCCGATTTCAATTACTCGTGCAATGTAATTGGTTGTGATTTCCCGATGGTGTCTCGTGCGTCAAGGTCTTTTACGTAGGACACTATGTTTAGGTGGTCCATGGTTTCTTACCCAAGACTCACATTCCTCAATCGGGCACACAAGTGCGCCACAAATCAATAAAATAAGGGGTTAAGAAATCAGCACATTGTACCAGTGGGCGCGAGGTGGGCGGTCGTCCGCCTGCCAAGCTCCTGCCAAGGACCGCCAAGGTCCCGTCAAGGACCCGTTGGGGACCCGCGGGAAAGTGACTAGGAATAGTCAATTCCTTCGGGAAAGACCCCAAAATGCACAGATTCATGTCCTGACAAGTCCCATGCCCTTGTGCACAATAAAAGGGACTTGGATACATAGGATGACCCATCGTACAATGTTCATTGATCCTTAAGCACGAGTTCTAGAGGGTAGATATACATACATATATATATATATCTATGTTTTCTTGGGTCTGGGTTTAAAGGGGTGTAAGGAGTGGCAAGGGCTAGGTTTTCAAAGTCGAGGGCGGATAGGGTCGATGTCTCAAGGTCGTAATACAGGAAGGAAGGTTGCCACCTTGTACGGGTTCGTCTGTAATGAGGGATCAAGACGGAGGGTTGGAGTGATATGACGAATTCTTTAATGAAATCGGGTACTTGATTGGCAAGGGGAGGGAAAGGGGCTAAGGACTCTTGGCTTTGAGTGATTATGCCTGTTTGGGGCTTGGTTTTGGCGTGCAGTCGAACTGGTGATCCCTTTTCCTTGGCTTTGTTTGATTCTAAGATTTTCGTTTGATCTTCTCTTCCCGTGTCGAAGTCCCCTCGTTTCTATGGCTTCCAGGGAATTCTCGTGATGGTTTCCGTGCACGTTCCCCTCGGATGTCCAGAAGTCTGGACCCAGTCTAGTGGGTCCCCCTAGGTCTTGACCTAATCCTCGCCGAGGTTCTTAAGGGTAAGGGGGTTTCGGTTAGTCTTTTGTTCTATTGGGTTTCATCCCTCCTTGGTGGATGATTCTTAGCAAGGATTTATGTCCTCTCGAGTTTGGCCTGTTGCACCTATTTGACGATGTTTTCTGTAGCGAGGCCCCTGACATTGAACGTATTTGTTTGCCCGCTCTTGTCAACGCATGGCGTTCTTCGGTGGCGTACGTACAGGCTATGGTTTCTCGTGAAGCCTTCACGGTTTTCGTGCAAGGGTGGGGTGATACGTATTCGTAACCTCCACCTACTTCGCCGATTCCTATCTAACAACTTATTTTAATATTGAATCAATGAATGTCGGTTCTTCACGCCCCTGGGCAGGGTAAGGGCCTTATGCTGCTCTACGTTTTTAACAGGGTTTCCAAACGGAGTGGGGATAAGAACTTAGAGTAAGGGCAATAACAATTTAGGGTTTCCGAGGGTTTGGGTTAAGCGTAACAAAGGGTGAGCAAGGTCATGACGGTTGCGAATTTTCTCTTAAGGTAATTAAGGATTCGGGGTGGGTGTTTTCAACAAATAGGGGTATCAAGATGCTGGGGTTTCAGGGCGGATGATATTTTAAATTGGGGTGGTGGGTTGCAAGGTGTCGCGATGTACTTACCTTGCACCCAAGGATTCGACTAATGGTGTCGTTCCTTTGCTACTTTAATAGGTGTCCTAGTTCTCCTTCCTGTTTGTTGTAGCCGCAACCCGGGTTCGCCGAGATAAGGCAACTTGTCGGAAGGTGCATGTCATTTGTCTGACTCGGGGTTATCGTGGTTACCTGGTTGGTGCGTATTGCAGTCCGTCCCTTTAGCAGTCCTGACTGTAACGCCTCTTCTTAGTAGTCATCCAAATCTTCCTTTTCTTTGGTCAGGGTCCTTGTCAAGTCTTTTGACGGGAGTTAGGACGAGGCGATTTATCGGGTAAGTGTACGTTACCCAGTTGTGGAAGTAAACTTATCTATTCGCACCCTTACCTGGTGTGGTAAGCGTAGGGGGAGGTTCCTTTAAGTTAGAGAGGGATGAAGTGAGGGAGGTTATGTGTAGGTTTCACAATCTCACTGCGCGTCCTAAGATTCCTGGATCCTATGTTCCTAAGTACCTAGAGTTCAAGCCTAGTGTCCTAAAGTCCGGTCTTAAGAGTCTTATCCTAGGGTCAAACTTAGGCTCTGATACCAACTGTAACACCCCAGATTTTCAAGACATTTAAAACTTATAATAAAGGTAGAATCTTATTAAATCCAAGATATAAATACAAGCGTTCGGGGTGCTATGCCACACCTGGGCTAGAGAACCCAAGTGCACAGGCTAACTAACTAATATCCTCAAAGCGTAAATATGTAAACGTGGCACGCAGGCCAAAAGGGAAACTATCTACTTCTAAGTTCTAGCGCACTCCAGTGACTTAATCTTCTGTGCCTGAAAGCCAAATATATCTGTTCAGCGAGAGATGCTGGTAACCCACTCCAACGCGTTGAAATACAATACATATAGAGATATATATAGATATACGAAAACCATTTTGAGCATGAAGATATATCCTACGAACTCTAGTTTTAAAACCGGGAATGACTCGACAGATAAGGCCAGACACAAGCAACAGTTATAACGAGCATATGCAGTTCACAACAGATAAGGCAGATAAGGCAAAGCATAAACAATGATCATAACCCAACATGAACATCCCAATAAAATCCGTAGTCACACCCCAAGACACTCATAATCACAACTCGTCCGTATCACAACACATAACACACGTTGTTGGCGCCACAGGACCATCGCATGCCCATACATGCGGGTCAGCGCATATAGCTCTGACACGGCCCCAGCACCCATGCCCCGTATCGCAACACGGGAGGTCGATCGCAACCGACCGATGAACCGCAGCTCATCATAATGTTGATCGCAACCAAACAGTGGACCGCAGCCAAGAGAGTGTGTCATCTGAATGTAGCAGGAATTCC